>NC_056730.1:234769723-235069723 GCF_019279795.1 Protopterus annectens | reverse complement strand
GAAGTCTCTGCGAAGGGAATCTATCCCTCCAGCATGTTCTATTCATTGTTGTGTTGAGGTTTATATCACTAGAGCATGTAGCTCGAGTAGATTTGGTTTTGCTAAGATGGAGCATGTTCAACAATTCTGGGTTGGACATGGCTCTGTACGTTAGACAGAGATCGCCTCTGAGAAAGCGGTATGCAACAGAGAACATTCTTACATTTTTCAATCGTGCTGCAAAGGGCAACTGTTTGAGGCCAGTAATCTTCTTGATGAAGCAGCAACCCCGCAAAAGCGCTCCCCATTAAACTTTTATTCACTATTTTGGCTGCTGCTGTGGTGGTTGTTCTGCTTTGTTTTTTCTATTGAAGTTAATTTAACATCAGTTAAAAATTTATCTTTCACTTTCATAAAATTATTTTGTTTGGCTATAATACTGTTGTATGTAGTCAGAGTTCATAATTTGCAGTGAAGCCCTGAATAAGTTTCTGTCCTAACAAATCCATAATCACTTTTTCAAGGTTGGAAGAGAGTGTACAGTGGGTTTACATTGCCTTAGTCCACAACTTTCAGTGTAATTTGGACTACAGAAAGTTTATCGAGTGTGACATTCTAAAGTCCAGTTTTACAGAAAACAATTTATGGGTTCTTCTGGTAATGGTAAATCAATAAGCTTATGATACAAATTAATTTCATCTGTCCATTTTTAAACCACTTGTCTTGATGATAGTCACCTAACATATAAATGATCACAGAGTAAGCATTACTTACTTACTTAGAGGAGCAATTATCAGGGATATAAATAAAATTATGGGCTTTGACTAGGTGGGTATGGATTAGGTGTTGTGGTAGTTCTAACCACTGTAGCTATAAGGTGAGATAGTGACGAGCCCTATTGGAGAGGTTTGCAGTAAATTTTGCTATTTTGTTGTAGCGCGCCTGTAACTTTGTCTGCCATGTGATTTGCAAGTTTGTAAATATGGCTAATATATATAGGAGTGTGGAAAGGAGGCAGGACTGGACAAATGATGTCACAGTAGGTATAAGCAATGCTTCATATATGAATACAAATTGTTATGGGTAATAAAAAAACAACTTACCTCTTTAAAGAAGTAACTTCTTATTTTGCTGTGGTTTTACTACTACATCATCACAGATGTTAATTTTCAATGTGAGGTGCTCCATCTGGAAGACCTAGTTGACAAACTGTCTTTCTAGGAAGTAAGAAATTGATACTAATACATTTAGCAATAAATACAGTAGCTTTTACATTGATGTAGATAGTGAGGGATCAGTCCTTCATGATGACATGGTAGGGATTTTCAGCTCTGAGATATAAAATGCAGGTGGCCATTCTTATCAACAAAATAAACTGCAAACACACAACACAATTTTTGTATCAAAAGCTGTGTAAGTTGGTATTGTATGTGGTAAGGAAGCTATATCCAGCTACAAAGGTTTGTGATACACACTTGTTCGAAAACATGATCAATACACATTACTACAAGATGTTACATGAGTGCAAATTATTTTTTACAGAAATTTCCTATGCATTGGGAGTATGTTGAGAGGCATAAAATCACTAGTAGGAAAGGATGAATAATGCCTTGATTCCAAAGTCAGGAAGGATTTTCTGAGAAACAGAAATGGAAGAGATGTGTTGAATGGAGATTTTAAGATTTTTTTTATTTTTTTAGAAAATTCGATGAACTAATGAAAGAGAATGTCTACCCCACGGAGGGGTATTTATGAGAATATATCACTGAATGTGTCAATGAAGTGATGAAAAGTGGAAGTAGAAGAATTATAGTGGAAGTACCATTGATAACTGGTGGGGGTGATTAAAATGAGATGAAGAGTTATAGTGGAAGTACCATTGATAACTGGGGGGGGGAGGTAAGATGAGATGAGAGGAATGGATGAAAGGTTGGATAATTCTGAAAAATAATTCATTGACTGCGGCAAGGCAGTAAGCTATGAACATGTGTCTGTTTGCATGGCGTTTATTTGAGGACCTGACAATTACCATGCTCACTTTCTTCTGAATCTTGTTTCAGATAATTCTACCAATATTGCCACAATTCTTTTAATTCTTTCTGGCTAGTGTAGTGTAAGCACTAAGTCATGTAACTAAACGAACACCATAAAGGCAAGCTTTTATTTATAGTATTTCTCTGATCATAAATCCAAAGTAAAGGTTACCGCAAGGAAATTCAGCCAAACAACACAAAAACTTGATTAAAAAGAAGACTGGGACAACAATCATGGAAAATTGCTTTAATAAATGCATAAAAAGACCAGTTTAAGCTTTCACATAAAATGTTTCTTTTTTGTCAACCTTCTCTGATCATACTTAGAAAGACATTTACAAGGCTGTAACCTGTAATACCTTATACAGTATTCCAGTAGGTGCCATTTTATCATTGGAGTGATTCCATTTATTCTGACCCTCTACCAGGATGTGTACACATGGTGTAGTTGTTTATTTGATGTTTTTGCTGAAATAGTGGTTGACCACTGGAATGGCTTAAATTAATTGATAGTCAATGTGTAGTTCGATGCTAAATGCAAAGTACTATGAGCAAATGATAAAGCAGATTGAGGAACATAGAGGGCAGTTGTACACATGATAAGTGATAGTATTAAAGTGATATTTAATAGACAATAATGTTTATAATGTTGGCAAGGTAATGTAATATTTGGGGGATAAATTAATGTATAAAACAAGCATACAAAATAGTGATTTTTTTTCCATTGGGCAAATATTTCCATTTAAGAATTATTAATAACGATCATTTTGATGACTTGTTCTTTCATTAGGAAACAGGCAGCTTAGGTCACCTGTCAAGCCCAAAGCATATATATATATATATATATATATATATATATATATATATATATATATATATATATATATATGTATATATATAAACAACCTAGCCAATCAAGAGTTATGACTGTGTGAGACCCTAAACCTCCTGTAACCTAGCCCAATGGGATATATCCAAATGACCCCTTAAGGACACCAAGTGTTTCAACAATATGGCTCATGAATATCCACAACTTTGTACTTTTGCTTTTTAAGTCTTTTTGGATACATTCAGACCAATAAAGTCAAACCTCACTAGCTCTTGACATGCATGTTTCAGCCTTCTTATGCTAGTTTTTTTTCTTGTAGTGTTTACTGATTTGTTTGTCTGTTTGACCTTTTTACTGTTGATTTGGATGTTAGTTGGGATATTTTCCAGACACCTTAATGGTTATGGACATCAGCTAGGTTATAGACCCTGTGATTCTTAAGTATAGCCAAATGTTCCACTTATGCTGTGTTGATGCAGTCATAAGAAAGCTGAAACATGCATGTCCAGAGCAAGAGGGGTGTGGCTTTATTGGCCTGAATATATCCACAAAGACAAAAGCTAAATAAGTTGTCATTATACACCACTGCAGTAGCATGAGAGGACTGGATGGAAACAGCTGTGGTCTCAAAGTAAAACTTGGGTCTTGAATAAAGCAGCCCAGGAGATTATACACTGCTCATTTTACCCAGTCCTAGCAAAGATGATTGAAAGATTTCAATGAGACAGTTAGCTAGATTTCCTAAACACAAATGGCATTATGGTAGAGCAACAACATGGAGGTTTCTATATTACCTGATCGAATGTTTAGGTTAGCAAATACCTAAACGTCAATCTGGTAATGTCAAAAAATTAAAGCAGCAAATGGCCAGTTTAATGTAGACATCCAAAGCAGAAATGCAAGCAACCTCCACCCCCCAACACAACATAAATGACACATAGCCCACAGACTCAGTGTGCCACTCAACCACAGCCAATAAGTCAAAACAATGTACCCAACACACTAGTCATAGGTGACTCTATAGTCAGGCACACTGATGTCCCACTCACCAGGCTAAACAAGAAGGTTACTGTCAGCTGCCTGTTGGGTGCCAGGATCTGCTACATAACCCATGCACTCAGGTCACTCCACAAGAAGTACAAATATGACTCTGTCATTGTCCATGTTGGTGTGAATGACCTGAGATGTACCTCCCTGGTCTATATGAAAAGAGACATGGAAGAGCTCTCTGATCTTGTAGCCCAAGCGGGTATGGCTCTAGCCCTGAGTAGCATCCTGCCATCACCCAGAATGATACAGCAGTACAAGGACAAAATTATTGACTTCAACAATTGGATAAGCTTCTGGTGTCATTCTAAGGGGATCCAGTATCTGTCTGCCTGGGACGACATGGTCGACAGACCACGATGCTTTGCCAGAGATGGCCTGCACCTGTCACCCCTGGAATTCTGGATACTGGCTAAGGCTCTTGCCTCCCCTATAGTGCCATTTTTAGGCAAGGTTCAAGTGAAAAATTCACCACCATAACAGTAACAGGCAAGCAAAAACTGAGGGTAATGCTACTCAATGCTAGAAGTCTAAATCTCAAAATGTATTCCCTCGAGGCACTCCTTAAAATGGAGAACACGATATCTGTGCAGTGACTGAGACCTGGTTCAAGGATCCAGAGAGCACCCCAGCATTACCAGGTTATAACTCATGCCACTCTTTTTGGCCACCTAACCTGGACCGGAACACCAAAGGCAGAGGTGTGTCCATATTCATTAAGGATATCCACACCTCCAGGCTAGTTGCTCAGCATAATGCATCTGAGGTTATCCAAGTGCAACTAACTCTGGGCAAAACTAATCCAAATTATAGCTTGCTACAGATCCCCCACCATGCCCCAGGATTCCCACTCCTCTTTTCTTGTTATACTGGAAAATATTAGGGTTCAAACAAACACCCTAATAATGGGGAGATTTCAACTACCCCGCCATTAACTGGGAAAACTACTCATGTAACAACTCCTTTGCTCAACACTTTCTGGAATTCATAAATTCCAATGCCCTGGCACAACTTATCCGCACCCCCACCAGGGGCAACAATATCCTAGACCTAGTCATTACCAACATGAGTGACCGGTGTTCCACACCTGAAGTCAACTCCTCGTTGGTCAGATCTGACCATAAGCTAATCACCCTAGATATCCACATCCGCCCCCACCCCCCATTAAGGAAACCATGGTAAAGAATTTTTCCAAAGCCAAATTCATGCTTCTTAAGACAGAAGTGGCAAACTTCATGACACCCATGCAGATGGACAATACAGTTATGACTGCTGAATCCTACACAAATGCATTCTATAAGAACTTACACGAATGCATGGATCATGCTGTCCCAAACAGAACCAAGATGCTATCCTCCAAAAAAAGGAAGCCAATCTGGCGGGCCACTGCCATAAACAAACTCTACAACAGAAGGAAGAAACTGTTGCAAAAGAGAGTAAAATCCCATGAGTGGAGGAGCTCCCTGGTCAGCCTTAGTAAGAAGCTGAGATCACTTATAAGATCCTCCAAAGCTAGCTACAAAAACAAAATCGCCACTGATTCTAGGGACAACCACAAAGCATTCTATAGCTATGTCAAGAATCTCAGTGACAACACCCAGATGTTCTCTGAGTTACAGCACAACGGCATGAACATTACAGAACCAACTGATATTGCCAACATCCTGGCAGGTAGGTTCAGTGCTAACTTTACCCCCCCTCACCCCCTAAAGGACCCATATTTATACAGAAAGAATGCAGAGTCCCTGTAATCACAATTACACAGGTAAAAGCTGCACTCTCTAAAGCCAAAAACACAGCATCCATGGGACCAGACAACATCCCAGGCTGCGTTTTACATGAACTTCAGAACAAATTGGCTCCCAACCTAAGCACTGTGTTCAATCATAGCCTCACGTCAGGCTTTGTGCCCACTGAATGGTGCACAGCAACAGTTATCCCACTCCACAAAGGGGGAGCCACCACTGATCCCGGGAACTATTGCCCTATTAGCCTGACAAGCCTGGTCTGTAAGGCCATGGAATGTATCATCGTGGAACTCATAAACAAAGACATTGGTAACCTCCAAACTCTAGACCCCACCAAGTTTGGGTTTGTGAAAAGCAGATCATGCCTCCTGAACCTGATCAACTTCTTTGAAGCATTCACCAAAGCCGTAGATGAGAGTAAGGTGGTTCACACAGTCTATCTTGATCTTGCCAAGGCTTTCAACATCATCCCCCATTCTGGAATTATAGCTAAACTCACTAAACTAGGTATAAATCCCTATATCACATGATGGGTTGCCAACTGGCTCACTGACAGAACCCACACTGTAAAAGTTGCAGACTCCAAATCTGACTTCAAACCAGTGACAAGTGGAGTACCACAGGTTTTAGTCCTGCAACCTCTCCTGTTTGGTATCTGCTTCTCTGAAGTGCAGGCTAACAAAGAAGGCCTTTGGCTAATTAAATTCACAGATGACTGCAAACTAGGAGCCATAGTCGAGTCCCCAAATGATGTGAACATCCTACAGAAGGGCCTCACTGAAACAGATGCCTGGCCTCAAGCTCAATGCCAAAAAGTGCATTGTCATCCCCTTTGGTAAAAACTCAGTACCCATGAACTACCACATAGGTGGCAGTCTACTTAACGCCAAATGTGTGATAAGAGACAATGGGACCCAGGTGGACACTAGTCTCTCCTTTGATAATCACATCATCACAGTAGTCAGGAAATCCTTCTGCATGGCACACCTCATCACAAAAGGTGAAACTCACGGTATCAGCTGGGTTTCAGTTTATCTAGGGAATTTCTGTAGTTGGATTTCAGTTTCTGTAGTGAATTTCTGTAGTTGGGTTTCAGCTTATCTAGTGAATTTCTGTAGTTGGCTTTCAGTTTATCTAGTGAATTTCTGTAGCTGGTTTTTCAGTTCATCACAAAAGGGTTCTCATCCAGGAAAAAAGAGGTCATTGTTCCTATCTACTCGACACTCATTAGACCCATTATAGAGTACAATTCCCCTTTTGGAATGTACCTCACAAGACATCTGCAGCAGGTGGAAAGGCCACAGAAGTACCTCACAAAGAGGATTACTGGCATCAAACAGATGCCCTACACTGACCATCTCAAAAAACTCCAGCTATACTCCGTAGCATATTGCCTACTCCGAGGTGATCTCTGCCTAATATATAAAGCTATGTCAATCCCAGAGCTGTTGGACATGCTACACCTAAAGAAATCCCAATCCCTCCGAGCTACATGCTCTAGGAACCTCAGCCTTGCCACCACAATAAACATAATATGCTGGAGGGATCGATTCCTGTCCCAGAGACTTCCCATACTCTGGAACAAGCTACCCATCTATGTCAAGCAAAGTTCCTCGTTAGCACTCTTCAAGAAACATCTTGATGAGTGGATGAGAAATAGGAAATACACCCCGGGGATCACTTCTGTGGCTCTGCTCGACAGGGGCACAGGAAAATAACTTTCCTGGGTGGCGTAATCCAAGGAACCTTGTTGGCTAGGCTTACTTAGGCCCTTGGGCTGACAGATTAGTACCTACCTATGAACCTATGAATGAGTTCCCTCAGCAACAAAAAAAAAAAAATTCAAACCAAAATGAAGAGGGGGGATTTGCCCCCCACACCACCCCTAACTAACTCTAGCAACTCCGAGATCGCTCTACAGTGGGGAAAAAGTCAAAATCCACATAACAGCCAAGGGAATTCTTTCCCTGCTTTAAATTGGCTGTATGTGTGTTTTTGCTTTCGCTATTACCAGATCGACATTTAGGTATTCGCTAACCTAAATGTTCGATCAGGTAATAGGAACCTGCATGGAGGCATATAGCAGAAATTCTATTAGTCTGTCCTGGTCTAGCTCTGAGTCATCTGCAAGTCAGAGAAGATGCATGCTATGGCTACTGTACCTCTGGATGTTAGAAATGCCTCAGACAACATATCTCTCTGGAAGTCAGCGGCAAAATTGAAGTAAGGGAGTACGGGACTTCGATTAATTAAGTGAATAAAAGTAAGTTACATTGGATATAGAGTCTTTCAGTTAGCAAAGAACTGTAAAAAAGGAAGTCACTGGCTACTGGAGTGTGACATGGTTTGGCATGAGTTCTAACTGTTCCTGTTCAGTACATTTGTGCCATTCGTGGCCTTCAGAATATGGACTGGTCACACACTTTACTGGCAACACTGAAAATGTGACAGCATTCAGCAAAAAGAAGCCAGTGTCTAATGTAACCTAGTGAGATTTTACATGTGAACAGCCAGACTGCTGTTTTATGTTTAAAGAAGTATACAAGGTTTTTAGATGGGGATGATGAAGGTAAGATTCAGATGTTAGAAGGAATACTACTGGGGCTGTCAAAATAAGATAAAGATCTGAATATTGTAACCATCCCCAAGCCAAACCATGTTGTATAGTAGGAGAATGCAGCTGCAAATGTCAGTAGAATGCAGGGCTACACTGCCAGAGTATGGACTCTTAAAATACAGATGCCAGTCTCCCATTAACTGGCACAGGTGAGGTCATATCTGGAATGTCATTTTTTTCTGAAGGCCATAATGGAAGAGCAACGTGGAGGGATAAGAAAATGTCAGATACTTGAAGTGAAAGCACTGGAAGAGATAAGGCAAAAAAGAGCTTTGATATCTATAAGCCATATCGCCAAGAGGCAGACTAGCAAGATAGAACTGAAGAGAAGCAGAAGAAGCACAAATAGGTTATTACTGCTAATCATTAGTGGACCGGAGTTCCGCTGTGGCGACCCTTAACCAGGATACGCTGAAAGACAGGCACACAATGGAATGCAGTATGACATACACACCATCGTTGTAGACTTAGCTCTACTGGAAATAGGGTTGGTCTCTCCATCCAACTTACAGTCTCACTCTGTAGTCAAACTCCTGTTAACAGTATGATGCCCACTGCTCAGCCAGCTCTAACCTTCTCGCTAGCAGTGACCTCATAGTTGATAATTCCACAAAGCACCTCTTTCCTGGGGAGGATGATCTGCCTTTTCAGAAAGATATGTCAGGTTATTATTATCCAGTGAAGGAAAGAAAGAGGCATTTATGGAGAAGGCATGAATAGGTCAATGCTGCGGTTATGGAGACAAAAATAAGAGTACATGCGTACATACATGCATACAGATATTTCAGCCATGGGCAATAATGGCCTTTTAGCCCAATAATATACCAAAACAGTTATCTCATAATAAGTGTCCATGTTTAGTTATTAATTTAATATTTGTTAACTAGGAAAGTCTGACTTGGAACGAAGCCAAAATTCAGCAGAGGCCTGAGGAGAATTACTCCAGATGCATGTTTTTGTAATGTAGGAGAAAACTGAAGCATCCAGAGGAAACTCACATGAACACAGTGAGGACATGCAGACTCCACACAGAAGGAACCCCAAATGAGAATTGAACCAGCAAACCTCTTGCTGTGAGGAAACAACTCTACCACTGCACCATCCATGCGATGTGTAAAACTGTCTAAACTTGTGCTTGCTCTAATGTAAAAGGCAGTCTATTCCATGCATCAGCTTCTCTCCAGGAAAAACAATTAGTACACCTCCCATTCCTATATAATCTTCCTTTTAATTACTCCAAGTCTTTTGGGTTTCTAATACCATGATGGGAATGGACCCCATTCCTAAGTCAAATCTTTGATGTCAGCCAAAAGTGCTCTTCACAGCACCCGCAATGTGGCCAGTAATGACTCCTCCTACAATTCGTACAAAATTACATGGATCAGTAACATATCTAAACACAATTGTAAATTCTTTTTTATAAGACCCGTTGCCCTTACTACTATTGGAACTGTCTGGGTATTTTTCTTCTACATTGCTCACATTTCTGCCTGCAGATCCTGATATTTTATGGCTTTGTGTGTCTCTGTATGCAAGACACTGCAGACACTGTAGTATAGTTACCTATGATGCCAGGGTAATCCTATGGGCTGGCTCCAGGGCCATTAGCCTAGTACACACCTATGAACCTATGCTTCTTGCTCACCAAATGATTTATAAAAATTTGTGTATACCAACATTATATATTCCACATTCCAAAGGAGGGATGGACCTCCTTGAAACTGATTACATGTATAGATCTGCAATTGTGGAACTCCACACATATCTGCTGAATCCACACATATCTGTCGACTTCTCCGTCTTGTGTTTATATCTAATCTATCCAACATGTTTTGGGGCCAGTCAATCAGTCCAAAACTGTACATTAGGACAGGAAGAGCAAATTGGTTTATATCTTGGATTTTGTTCCTAGATGTCAACCCTGTTTTCAAAATTAATTTAAGTCTTTTAAAGTATTCCTTACTAAGTTTTATTCACATTTGTTCATGTTTTATTGTTGATCCTTCATCAGTTCCCAAATATTTATACACTCCCTCTTGCTCAAGTTCTTCGATATCTCATTCTTGTCCCAAACTGATGTTTTCCTGGTGCTGCAGTTTTTCTGCTTTAAAGGTTGCTTTTGCACACTTATCAAGACCAAATGACATTCTTATATCATCTGAAAAAGTTTTGACAACCTGTAGCTGTGCTTTCAGTTCCTCATCTGATGAACTATACAGTTTTAAATCATTGCCAAATAGAAGATGAGAAGTCTTTATACTTTGTTGCTTTCTAGGAGCCAAATTGTAGCCATAGCCTAAGCTGTTAGGTAACAGAGAGTCACCCTAAAATATCTCCCATTGAATTTTTATCCCTGGGATAATAATCTGTCCTTTATCATGGCTTAATTGAAAAGTGGTCTGCCACTGTTTCATGGTCACTGTAATGTAGTCGATCAGTGTAGGGTGTATCTTATATATTTTTAAGCACTCTTTTATCCATGAATGTGGGATACTATCAAATGCTTTTTTGTAGTCAGTCTATGCCATACTTAGATTCTTGCCCTTTTTACAATTCTCCAGTATGACTTTATTTAACAACAAATGATCCTTTGTTCCATATGACTTTCTTTTATTGCCCTTTTGTTCTATTGCCATAATTGAGTCTTCTTCTAAATAACTGTAAACTATGTCAGCATCAATTCCCATGTATAGTGTATATTCATCGGAAGGCAAATTTGTGGTCTATAATTTTTAGGGTAGCTTGCTGATTCACTCTTAAGTAGGAGTATTGTTTTACCTGTTGTTACCCAGGTTGGTGTCTGTTTGGGGTGCGCATATCAATAGTTCTCTACTCATGGTTAAATCTTCATGCAAAGATGTTAATACTTTTAACTCAAAAGTTAGGTCCTGCATCTGGGCCTGGGGGTTTCCAAGTAGAAGCTTTTCTTAACTTTGTTTCAATCTCTCTGGCTGTTACTTCATCCCATTTCATATCCTGTACCTTTAAACTTCTTATGATTTCTTTAACTTCTTCTAGCCATGTAGCTTCTATGTTATGTTCCACAGGATATTCATAGATATTTCTCCAAAATGTAGCTATTTCCTCTTTTTTTGGTGGTCTTTCAATTCCTTTTATATTGGTTCCCAATTCTCTGTAAAACTTTTTTGGGTCATCAATAAACTGCTTATTTTGTACTTTTCCTTTATATTTATAAGTTTTTCCGCCTGTGCTAAAAGTCTGTTCTAATACTATGCATTGCTTTTATCACAACTATCTTTTTAGTATAGTTGCTGCTCTAGTCCACCTTCTATAGTCTTCTAACAGTGACACTTCTTGTCTTAATTGCTTTATAGTTTTCTCTATTTGATATTTCCATGATGGTATTTGATTTCTCCCCTTCCTGTCCCTTACTACCCTTTGTTCTTGTGTTAGAACTTTATCAGTTATTAATTTAGCAGCACAGTAATGTATCCTGTTTATTTCTGTTATATCGCATGGATCTCATGGACAGTCCTAATTATGCATTAATTTTTTTTCTTTGTCTTCTACATAGGTCGTCTGATGATTCTCTAGTACTTTTTGATAACCCCAAACATTCCCAGAGATAGTTGCTTCTAAATACCCCATGTACCTAAATAAGGCCTCCTCTTAAATATCTATATAAAACACTGTACAAACTGAGAAATTTTAATCTTTCAGAACAACTTAAATTTTGACATCTATGGATGTCCTGTGTATATTTCCACTGTACTCTGTCCAGTTTACACATGCTTGTTTTCTTATAAAGTTTCTACATTATTATTCAATACTCAGGTTTGAGTCTAATGTAACTAAAAATGTTTTCATAATTTCTGATTGTCTAGGCTTTATCATTTTTTATACAACTAGTTCTGTAACTATCATTAACCAATTGGTTGATACGATTAGAAAAACTTAAATCTGGATCTATCCATATGCCCAGGTCCTTAAATGAATCTACATTTTCAATCACTGTGTGCTGTATTAAATATTCACCTTTCAATTTATGTGTCCCAGATCTCACATGCTTAGTTTTTGATGTATGTATCATCAGCACATTATCCTCCTGTGCCCAAGTGGCCAATTTAGTCAGGTTGTTTTGTGAGCATGGCCTGTATCCATATCTGTAACGAGTGTAATCAGTTTACACATGTCAAGTCATATACATGCAGACTGTAGAACACCTCAGATGAAAAAGATAGATGTGAGAGATACAACCTAAATGAGTGGGGCCCTGTGTGACATCCTGACTGTAACACAGAATTCTACTGTCCATTTCCTACATTATACTTGTGGTGTCCTATTTGTAAGCCATGTAGCTGTCCATCTTATCATCAGTACATCAGTACCTAGTTGTTCTAATTTATTGATCAGTGTTTTGTGTATGATCCTGTCAAATGTTGAAGTTAAGCTATATAAACTACATCACAGCACACATTTATAGTTATTAAATTGTTATAGAACATCGTGTTACAGGTGGTTATAGATCTATTCATAGATTAGTACTAAGCTAACTGCACTTGCGAGCCATTTTAATCCTAGCCAGTTATCCCTTGTGAGACTCAAACCCTGCACTTTGTGTTGGTAAGGCAAACACCTTAACCATTAGGCCACCCTCCCAATCCTATTTTCAACATATGCATGCTGATATATGGTTTCATGTCCCATCCTTTCCAATTCTGACAGTAATTTATCCAAAATAATCTTCTCCATTATTTTTACACAACATGAAAGTAAACCTGCAATGGGACTGTATGACTCTGGGTTTGTCCTTCTTCACTTCCCTTTAAAGATAGTTTTAACAAGTGCAAGTCTGCAATCCTGAAGAATCACCCCATACTTAAATGATCTAGTGACTAAAAGATATAACGGTACTGTAAGTTCCTGCCGAAGTGCTCTTGAGTTATTATTATTAATCCCCTCTCCTCCCTGTGCTTTGCTTGGGTGTAGTTTGCACAGTTCTTTTCAGTATAATCTAATTTTAATTTAGTATCTGAGACTAAGTGGATGATACTTGGACAATTTGTCACCCCCTTTGTGGAAACAAACTGTGTTGCATAATATTTTGTAACTGTATCTATAATCTGTTGTATCTGAGAATAAATTGTATAATGTACACACAGTTTATCAATTTGTATGCCTTTACTCCTACATACATACATACATACATATTGTATGTATTTATAAAATGGTTTCCTATTAAGCTCAATATTCTTTGTATAAATATTCTTCAACTTTTCCTGACCTAGTCTTAAATTATGTTTAATTTGTCTATCCAACCTCTTTATTTCAGTTTTCAAAGTTATAGTTTGACCTCTTTTCCATTTCTTAAATTTTCTGTCACTCACCTTAATCAAATATCTTGTTCTTATGGAAATATATCCTCCTGACATCAGGCCCTGGTGGGAATATGCAGCCGAAAGTGGAATATATTAGACCATGATCAGGAAATGTTACTTGAAACAGAGGGTGGTAAGCCTTGATGGAGTGGTACAATGTAGATCTGCAGTGGGGCTTCAGAAATGCCTGGAAGGGATGGAAAAAGGTGAGCAAGGGATAGACAGCTACACTATGCTGGTTGCAACATCTCAGCAAACTTAATAGACAAAATATGCTATTCAGAGACCTGTCTGCATTACACTGTGAATAACTCAGCAGAAAGGCCCTATATACTTTCTTGGGAAGGCTGAAAGGCTCTAAAATAAGAAAGAAACAACTGTGCAAAAACTACCTTATGGTGTCTCATTTTGAGTAATCTCAGAAGGTCAGCAGGGACCTGCACTAAGGCATATTTCCTTATTTATTTATAGAGGCATATATGACACTGTCAGAAAAAAGTTCTAGTTCCAGTCTGTAGGCTCACAATATGCAGGTAAACCATCCACCATTTGTATGGATGAAGCCATCGTCTATGCTCCTCATTCCTTTCTACCTAAAATCAGCCTTATTTGCTGCCATGACTTTAACTCCATTCTGCTCAGGCCTACTGAAAAAGCCCAATATACTTTAATGAGGAGGTTGAAAGCCTCTAAGATAAGGAAGTACAACAATGAAAAAAACTGTCTTATGTCATAGTTTTGATTTCTTTGTTGTTTTTTACAAAACTACACTTCCTAGTGCTCCTCTGAGTGCATTTTCTTGTCTTCTCTTAGAATATCTCTTGCAAGCCTATAGCGTTCTCCTTTAGTCTAATATGATTCACATAAGACTAGCTTTACAACCATTAACCAAGATGGCAACATGTGACTGGGGTCAGATTTAGTAATAGGTGTAGTAGCTTGCTTTTGTACTGTATGAAGATTATGTCTAATATTCATAGGTGTCTACCAGACATATAAAAAAATCTTAAATTTCTAACAGCAGTTTCACCTGTTCATAGTCTGCCAGTCCTATGAATGATATACTATATAAATATACATAACTAGAAACATACAAGACACAGTCCAGAAAATTAGTTTAGTAGCAATCTGAGATAGTCAGGGTGGTCATGGTGGTGCAGCTGTTAGCATTGCCACCTCACAGTAAGAGGTTCTCTGGTTCGATCATTGGTTGGGGTGCATTCTGTGCGGAGTCTGCATGTCTTCCCTGTGGTCATGTGGGTTTCCTCCGGGTGCTCCGGTTTCCTCCCAAAGACATGCTGTAGGAGGATTGGACACTCTAAATTGGCCCTAGGTGTGAGTGTGTATGCGTGCGTGCCTTCTTTGGAAGGTTGGGTGCTGGGCTGACAACTTGACACTGTAAAATTCCACTGCCAATCATGAGTGGACAGGCAACCCCTAACCAGGAAAAAGCCAAAAAAAGCAATCTGAGATAGTCAACATGAACCTGTATTTAAGCATATTGCTTGTTTATTTATAGAAGCACATATGACACTGCCAGTAAAAGAGCTCCATTCAGAAGACTCATCTTCCAGTCAAACCCATATGCACTTGTATCTGCATAAAACCCATTATATTTGCTGCTTTGACTTTAATTCAATTCTGTTCAGGCTTGATATTATTAATGATTTATTTCCAGATTTTACTATTAGCTCATGCTAAATGCCTGCGCAAATGTATGTAATGTGAAGCTTTTCTCCCTGTATTGCCTATCCAAAGCTATTTTCTCAATATAGAATAACTTCCAGTCCCAGAATTATTGTTAGGGATCTTTTTAACTAAAGTCATTTTGCCATTGTGACTTTTATAACAGAACTTTTTTTTATTGTGTTTTATATGACCCAGGGAGCAAAGAGAACAAAAAAATGTATTTTATACTAAAGTTTCTGCAAGAAGAAAGCTTTTTTAAGATATCCTTGTTTGTGCTACTGCAATGTGCTGTCATGGTCTTTTGCTGCCATCTAATGGCCATCTGACATATTGCACCTGACAACTAAGGTAAAATTGCATAACTGTAAGTTGTCATCCTCTGTTAACAAGTTTTAATTGCAGTTCTCTGAAATGACTTTAACACATATGTCCAACATTGTGAAGCCATATAAAGGTTATCCAATAAATTTAGCTAGAAAATAATAACTTAATAGATTTATATGGTAATACAAAAAGAACAAATGACAGTTGGCAACGTGGCCCTCTCACACTGAATTGCTCCACACTTGCGTATAGATTATGTAGAACCAGGACTGAAATGAGGGATGGTTATTTATCAAAGGATGTTAAATCAGATATACCTTAATCATGTGAGAGCCCATACATATCATCATGGCACCATAGAGGAATAAGACTAGGATCTGTTAACAATCTGCTTCTTGAAATCCAGAGCTGGATTCTCTCAGCCTACAATTTGCCTGTTGTGTAACTAGAGAATGTTTTGGAGAAACTGGGAGGGTCTCTTCAATGGTCTCTTGGACAACTTGCATGCTAACCCATTTGCCTGAGCTTGTGGTAGCTCAGGTGGTTGTAAATGATCCCACAACACTTATTGGAAAGATTAGGGGAAGTTTCCTGGCTTCTTAGCCAAATTTCTCAGAATGAATAACACCTCAGATATCCCCTAAAAAGAGGTCAATGACCTAGTGGGGCTACCCCATTCATCAAAGTGTAAATAAATAAATAAACTGTCTGTGAACCTATAAACTTGTTGTTTCTGTTTTAAGTAGAAATGACAAAGACATCCGACATAATCTGAAAAGGTATATCAAAATAAGAGAGGCTTTGCATTTTTTTTTCATATGGCAATATATTGGTACATTAATTCTTCTAATAATGCTTCTCATAATAAATTGTCTCCATTTTTCTTATCTCCTTAACTGAATAGGTATTTCTGGAAAAATCTTATAATAGATTCTCATTTACATATGCATCTGGAAACTGTGGGGAATGCAGAAACATGTACAGTGCATGGTAGAATGATTCTAGTTATGCTTTTTGTCTAATTTTGTTCGCATTAGTTTCTACTAAGCTTCATAAAGATAGTGTGCAGCAACTATAATTTCAGATTTTAAAGGAACAATGTCAAGGGTAGGCCTATTTTTTTTCCCTTAAACTTGTGGTTCATTTTAAAACCTTATGTCAGTAACAGTTATACCTGAAGCCCTCGTTCTGGCTTAATTTTGTCAGCATTTTTACAAGACATTTTACTATTAAGTTTTGCTATCATACTCAGGGATACTATTCAAAATGACACTGCCATTCAAAAGTACAAGTTTCATATTCTGGATTACAGATAATAAAGTGCATTAGGTTAAGAATCAGGCTTTTATACTTCAGGAACCTTGTCTTCCTCAATCCAGCAGAAACCTACTCTTGGGGAGGAAGCTGTACAGAGCAATGAGCAGGACTAACAGTCCTGATGCACAAAGGAATGCAGCCTCTAAATCATGAAACAAAACAGCCAGTCCACAGGGGATTGTCTCTTTCTGTATATAGCAGTCATGTGCCTGCCACAGCACTCTTTCATTTTTTTCCCCCTATGGACTATTAACCATAAAAATGCTGGCATGCAGGCAAGCATCTCGGTTTCTGTTTTAAATGTTTCTTAAGAGACCTTTTGTAATTATGTGTAAGCAAATGCAGAACAAATTAAATTTTAAGCTCATTGCTCACCACTGAAAATGAGTGAAAATAAATTACGAGGAAATAAAAACTTTACCAAGACAGTGGTGCAACTCAGATTCTAGATTTTGATGCATATACTTTAGCTAATTTATAGCAAGGTGGTGCACAAGTTTCCCTTCAGTTATGTTAAATAAAAATATGACAATACATTTGAAAACTCTTAGGCTAATGAAGTTAGTCGATAGATTACTGTAGTTAATCAATCACATCTCACAATTAGAGCATGAGTATTTAAGTTTCACCTTTGTTTACTGCCATTAGGAGCAATTACAAATGTTCAATATTAATAAAGTTAAACAGCAGAAATGTTTGTAAGAAGCCTTGGAAATTTAAATGAAAAAAAAAAAGAAAATATCTGTCAAATACTGCAGCAGAGTTTATGACTTCATTGCAAGTAGATTTTAATGTTGTGTACCAGAGATATTCTCCACCTATGCAAAATAAAGAATTTAGGCCCCTGACCAAATTTTTTTGATGTAGGAAAATATAATATGTGCTGTAGTCTGAGATCACTGCTACCCATCATTCAGATTTATCTAGACTAGGCCTTTGCAGTGACAGGAAAGCTTTCTTCAGATATAACACAGATTTTTAAAATATGTCAGTTCTATACATGTAAAAGGGCATCCTCAGTTATAACCACGCATCGAGTAATTTTTCTGGGATTAAGGGTCGTCCCATGTTCCCAGAGTCTCCAGTGATTTAACTCCTTTTGCACGGTTTGTATTTAACTCTTGCACAGTTTGCATTTAACTAACTCCTCTCGCAAAGTTTGTGCTCCTCCTAGCAAGAATCATCTAGGATGAGCCAGTGTTCGATGCATAAGAAGGCTATAAGCATCATCTGGGATGTGGCAGTGTTCAATGTGTAAGAAGACTGTACTACCCTGAAGATGGAACTGCAATTCCAGACCATGATTCAGAGTCAGCACATGCCACAGGTGCTATCGGCTTACTATGGGAATACCGATGTCTGGGATGCTGAAGTCATTTTGCAGGGACACTAATACAGAATAGGCGCAATGTCAAAATATACATTGCTGCCCCTAACATTCCAAAAGATGCATGAAATACAAAATTCAATGCTTGACATGTTCCCATTCATAAATATCAGTCATATTAATATTATTACATCTGCAAACTACTGCATTCTATGTTTGCACAATCCTTGTTTCAGGAGATCACTCCGTGTCCATTAAGCCACGATCCCCTAATCTGATATCTAACATGTTTCTGCTATAAATGTGTGAAAGGCATAAAGGCTAATGGCAGTGTTATGAAGTGAAAATCAATTTGTTGTACGATTTCAGTATTCAAACTACAGTCTACATCTACTGTGATGTGCAGTTGATGTCAAGAAGATCATAAACAGCTGCTGTTTTAAACATCAAATACAGTGTATATAGTGTGTTATCATAATAACTATAATAATGTCACATATAAACGGTATTACATAAAGACCTCATAGTTCATTAAAGTAAATGTTGATTTTAACTTTCAGTTATGCCTAAAGAGGAGGTAGTAAATTTTGATGTAGGAAATGTTGCCCGTGTAGTACAGTAACATAATGTTTACATCATGCTTATCACGCTGTACACTATGCACAATAGGCACCACAAGCAAACGCCACCAAATTAAAAATTCACAATACTGTGATGTTAATTGAAATTTCAAACTTCAAAATTCACAATACTGTGATGTTAATTGAAATTTCAAACTTCAAAATTCACAATACTGTAATGTTAATTGAAATTTCAAACTTCAAAATTTACAATACTGTAATGTTAATTGAAATTTCATCTTAAATATAAAAATCCCTAAACATAGACTTCTGCTGCATATTTTTTATTCGATATTTTGGTCCCCAATTTTTTTGCCTCATTAAACTGCACTTCAGCACCCCAGTCTTCAGTGATACTGTAGTAAACTGATGCTATCTTTATTATATGTGTCTAAACAAGTGTTGCTGGTTACTATTGACTTAATCAGGTGACATGTCGGAGACCTTCAGCAATACCTCACATCAGTCCAAGATGGATGCCCAGTGCAGTGTAGTCTGAGGGCTCATCTGGAGATGCTAGGTAGCATAGAAGGCACACATTAAGGGGTCAAGAGCCTGGAATAGAGCCTCTAGATCTGGTTCCTTGCACTGCTCAGGTGGTTGAATACTGTCTGTAACAAAGTAAAACAATTAACTAGCAAGAAGGAGTTACTTATAACTTCCTCAATGAATATTTGTAAAGTCCAGTTTGGAGGATAAACTTGCAGATTGCTCCTCTGCTCATTCACCTAGCTTAGTTGCCTTCTCTCCATCATTTATATCATAGGATGTTAGGTCAACTCCCTATTGAAATGTTGGCACTCAGACACACTTAAAAAAGTAAAAAATAAAACCAAAAATACAGGAAAAGAGCAAATTTTGAACATTGCTCTTCTACTTTAAACTTTTTCTTTTGCAGAGGCGCAAGCCCTTCTGCATTCCCTGAGGTAATCACCAAGCCTGCCACAGAACAAGGACCTATATATGGTCTTATATGATATAATGTCACCCCCATTTTCAAAACACTGCATTTTCTTCACAGTAATGGTGAGGAATTAATTCAGTCCAGCATTCCCTTCCTGCAGAGAGGATGATAGATTTCATGGAGTTGTCATTCTTGAGTTGTATCCTATATGAAGATACATGGCTGTCTTCTGCTGATCTGCTTGCTCTGCTTAGAATCCTGGCAGTTAAAATGTTTAAAATGTCTCTGGCCTATATCTAAATGTACATGTCCAACAATGAATAATGTGCTGCCAGTGAAAGGAGTGCTATAATTTCTTCTTAAGCATGCCCCTTGTATCAGAGCTATGCCACCATTCCTTAGGGCAGTAGGTCAAAGACCACACTATTCTGCCTTCTGCTCTGCCATGGTTCTTACTATGGTTGCATTACTGGAGAGATGAGGGAGATCCAGGTCTGCTGTAGTAAGAATACAACTGAGTGAGTCAGAGAACCATCTTTAGCTTTCTAGAAATTATTTTTCTGTTTCTGATCTGACAGGCTCTGGAAGCATTCCTGAAGCTTAGTTCTGCATTTGTAACTTTGAGTATCCTGGTGTGAACAAACTTCCACAAGGACATGATCTGGATCTGGGAGTGAGTTAACAAGTATTAAAAGGTTAACAGACTGGCAAGAGAATTACAGATACATTTTTGACAGCAGATAAGGAATTCTTAGTGTTAACAAATTGTATACTTCTTTTGTCCATGACCCAGTTCAATAATTACTTTAATGATTATTCTATACACTTTTTCTTTGTTTCTTTGAGAGTAAAGTCACCAAACCTTTAGACAGACAAAACACACCAGTCAAGGGGGTGGAGCCTAAATGGCTAACTGAAAGCAGCAGATTTTCAGAGCTCCATAAAACTAATATAAAATACAGGAAATCATTTTTTTCAACAAAAGCATTCAGAATTGATAGATGAAAGTAGAAAACTATATAACTAGAAACTTTGGTAGATTTAGGTGAATTATTTCCTGTCAAACTACAATGGAAAATATTTTAACTGTGGAGATGAGTACTTCGAAGAATTCTCACACTGACTTGGCTATAAAAAGAGAACAGCAACTGCTAACAACTGCAATACAAGAACTGTCATTAAAATGAATGACTTTAATGAAAATCTACAAAATCTCAAGGGAAATTGTCAAAAACAAACAGATACACTTAAAGAACTCATTCAGCAACATCAATCTAAAATAACTGACATAGAAACCACCCTGAATGGCTTTGAGGGAAGACTCAAAGAAGAGGAAACACAGAAGGAATTACTTATCAAACAAAATATTTGGCTTCTAAACAAAGTGGATAACCTTGAAAACAGGGAGATGAGATCTAACATAAGAATATTTGGCATCTTTGTAAGAGATGAAGGGGAATATATCATCCCTTTCTTAAATAAATGGATTCCAGAAGTCTTTAAAAGTGTGTTTTTCATTTGGCATCAAGCTTTAGGAAGACCAGCATCAACATCATCATCTACTCCCCCTAAATCGTTATAAAGTTTTTATCTTATTTTGACAAAGAACTGGTCCTAAAGACAGCATGGAGAAAGAGTCCTTTAAAATATAATCAAATCCCAATAAGGGTTGACAATGACTATTCTGTCAGAGTCCTGGAACAGAGGAAAAAAGTATAGCCACTAATAAAGCTTCTAAAGCAAAACAACATCAAAACTCAACTTGCCTTTTCTGCTAAAATTAAAATATTATACCTAAATGAAATGAGGACTTTCAACAACTTAGAAGAAGTCACTGCATTCATTAAAAACAATAATGTTATATCCATACCTGACGATATGGATTGGAAAGCTCCTTCGTTGAAAAGGGTCACAGACAAATCTTCCTGGACTGATGTTAAAAAAAAGCAAAAAAACTGAATCAAAATTTGCTGTCCCTGCTAAATCTCTTAAAGTATCTACTGCAACTTGACTGGAATACATAATGTGTTTATCTTATATTTCAAACAAGGTATGTCATGTAAATGCTCATATATATATATATATATATATATATATATATATATATATATATATATATATATATATATATAATGATAGAAAAAAGAAAGGAAAAATGTTGGTTCTATCCAATTGATAGCAATGTAATATAACATAATTACTTTTGTAGTAAAGTTAAATAGTAAATTGTCTTATACTTCATGATTTAAAAAGGGTGACAAGTTTATAAGTCTTGTTTTTTTCTTTTCAACTCATATATACAGCTTTGAATGCTATGGATAAATAGTTGTTTCATACAGTCATACTCAAGTTTAAAATATTCAATAGCTAAATAATGGAGTTATTGGAAAAAAAGAAAAGAATAATAATAATAATCTACTCTAGTTTTAAACAATGCAAGATCTGCTCTTGCGATCAATAACTCCCAGTAATTAAATGTGAGTGCCTTATTCCTAGTAAATGCTTGTTAGTTACTAATACGTAGGATTAATTTTAGAGATCACTACATCTGGCAGTGAATCTTGTTTCAAATGATGCATGTCCTCAATTAAAATGGAGTCTAATTAGCTAGTTTTTTTTGCCTGTGATTGATAGATTGGGCTTTGCTGTGTGTGAGATACAGCACGGGAGTGCATAGTGATTTCTGTACATCCATTTTTGTTCTTCTTTGATTATCTAGAGTGCTATAATAGTAGTGGGTTTGGCTTAAAGTTTTGGCTTGAAATGCGATTACCCATTTGAGAGGTAAGTTTTCCACATCTGATTTAACAAGTAAGAGATTAGAGAGTATGGCTGGCGTTGGCAAGAGGGAAAGGAACTTGGAAGATAGGTGCCTGTGTGTAGCTCTGAGATGCTGGTTGGGGCAGAGATGCTATTGTAAACTGTGAATATTTATGCTCCTAATATTCCCCATGATAGCTGGAGGTTAAAGAAGTAAGCGTCCTTCTTATATAGTGCTGAATAAACTAACAGGTTATGCTGTTGGGACATTTGGCTGGGTTTTCTTTCATGATATGTGAAAGGATGGACTGTTTGTGTAGAGGGGGATGTGGGGTTTGTTGGACAGTGATTGTGGTTCTCAGGTTCAGTGTCCATAGGTGGGATTGATTGATGGGGAGACTCTCATGAGAAGCGGTTGACGTGAAGGAAAATGTGCATTGATGCTAGCTGAGTGAGAAATCATATACATCAAACTTAAAGTGGTGAAGCTTTTTTCAACACTCGAGACAGCATGTGTCAGTCTGTCTTCCACTCATATGTCACGGAGCTCACATTACAAAAGTAATGCAAATAGAAGGTAGTGGCTCCCTGATTAGTTGTTAGGGTACAGAGGGCTTCTCCTCTAGTGAAAGCAATTTAGAAGTATTTAGTGATGCTGCTGGTGTTTTGTTTAAAAGAGATGACACTGTATGATAGGACATGCAACAGTTTTATACTTTCTTTACACTAGTTAGTAAGCAGTTATTAACATTTTCTCTTACTTAGATTAGAGATATATTTATGTCTACTGGCAATGTCAATAAAATAAGTAAAAAGTGGAAGATTCATAAAATCTGAAAAATAACAGGATATGCACCAACTCATATGTATCTGGGAGAAAACAAGTAATACATAGGAGTGCATAAAATTACTTTTAGACCATCTGTGATGCATCTTCATTTAATGCATAAATCAGGAAATTTGTTTATAAGTTATAATGTGTTTAAAGTTTTGTCATATTATTTTTCTGTATCGCAGACAACAATTCATGCTTAATATATGGCAAAAGGTGCAAATAGATAAGCCATGGGTTCACCTTATTAAAATGTGTCTGTGAAGTTGAAACAGTGCTGCTTAAACTTTCAATTTCATGAAACAATATAACAAATAGAGCCCTAGTTTAAGTATGATCATACTAACATCACAGACAACTGCACCTAACTCTCTCATAGTGTTATACTCCTTAACAAACTCTAATGAAAGCTGATATTAATACCAAATGCTCACATAAAATAATAATGTTATTCACTATATCTATTAAAACTGCACAAAATTGCTAATAATAACCAGTTCAACAATCAGTCACTTAGTTAAATAGAGTCCTTATAAAGATATAAATACACTAATGTCATGTGTATAATTCATGGAGTTGTCCTAACAACTTTTGATACTGTGTATCTTTTGGATATTGTTTACACATGTTTATGTGTAAACATTTAGTTCTTTTTACTTTTATTCTGGGTAATTGCATTTGATTATAATTAATAAACAAAAGAAAAGGGAACATAAATATTGTATAGATTTGTTAAATAGGCTACATTAATCTAGGAACTTCTTTAGACAACTTGGACCACGTGTTTCATTATTTTAGTTAATTATACACCGTTCAAGTAACAGGACTACTTAGCATATAGCCTGAATGAATAATATGTATAAAGTCAGACTAGTAACCAAGCTTATACTTGCTTACATTCTTATATCTGGAAACTTAAATTCATAAAATACTTGTTTGTTTCTTGTATTCTTTGAATGGTCACCCTCATATCAGTAACGCATTGATGACAATTGTAGGTTGTTGATTTACTTAATTTATAAGAGAAATTAAAGTCTGAATGGATGAAAAGTAAACATTACTGGTCACTTAATTTATGCATTTTTCTCCTTTAATATTTATTGTTTTATGGGCTCAAAAAGAGTAAAATGGTAGTTAGGAAGGTTAGTCTAACTGATTTAATTTTTTCTGTCAGACTAGGAAAGTTCTTCAGTCCATGGTTAGTGCAGGTTAAGATTTATACATATACAAGTAATGTTAATAATCTTTTATTCTTTTTTTTCTCTAGTTTTAAAATGCCTGACAAAAAATGTTTATTATTAAACCTCATGAAAAAAAAAACAATGCTAATTAAGATAATTATTAACTAGTCAATTAACATAGAGGTGACTATACAGGAAGAGTTTTACGTATCTAGGATTTTATTAATATATAGTTGTTTTTTTAAACTAAAAAAAATCCTGACATGGAGCTGTCTTTGGTGTCTTTAAATACTAATGGCTTAAACAACCCAAACAAAAGCTCTAACTTGTTCAGAGACCTAAAACTAAATAAACCTCAAGTAGTATTTCTTCAAGAAACCCATTTTAAAATAAACAACACATTTAAGTGAGATCCTAATAATTATAGAATACTGTCTCAATCCTTTTATAAATCAAAGACTAGAGGAGTAACAATGCTATGGAAAAAGACCTCATTGAATCCAGAAGTTATCTATAAATATGTGGATAGGGATGGACTCACAGCTACAGTTATATTAAAATTCAACAACAGAATATGGACTTTAGTAAATTTATATTGGTTCCCTGGTATGGTGATAGGATAAGCTAAGAAGCACTTAGACCTCAATACAACTACCTCTAAAGGTGATATAATAGTAGGAGGCGATCTGAATTATATTACAGATGTCACCAAAACCACAAATAAGAAATCCTCCCAACTATCATCCACAGCTAAACTATTAAAAAAATGGATAGAGACGTTTAAACTAACAGATGTTTATGATGCTATAGGATCTAATTCATTACTTTTCTCACATCAAGACTATAGACATGGATCCCAAACCAGAATTGATAAAATATATGTCTCTCAAGATTTATATACTAAAATTTTTAATTTTTTGATACAGCCATGTCCATTTTCAGATGATAACTCCCTGGTATTGGAAATTCACACACAGTTTAAATTGTTAATTAATACTTCAAGGATTCCTTCATACATTACAAAAATCAAAGAATTTAAACCTTGGTTAACTTCTGAAATTCAGTTTTTCCTAGAGATTAATTATAAACCAGAAACAGTATGGGATTCATTAAAAGCTTACATATATGGTAAAACCATCAGTTGGTACAAAAATAAAATTAAAGAATGGAAATCAGAATTACAGGAATTACAAAATCAACTTGTATTACTTAAATCCAATAAGAATTTATGTGAGTTGGAAAACAAAAATAAAATAGAAGCCAATAAAAAATATAATTAAATATTATCCCATAAAATTAACTTAGCCATAGAAAGATTTAAAATAAACTCTTGTGCTATTTCTCCAAAACATCTGCATAATCAATAAAAGTTAAAATGCAATCAAAAATGAATAATATTGGTAGCATATTACATAAGGGAAGAAGAAAGACTGTCTCAGACATAGGTGACATTTTAGATGCTTTTAAATATCATTATGCAGAACACCATAAAAGTGAAATAAGTATAAATGAAATTTGCAACCTAGATAATATAACCCCAACATTAAAAAAAATCTCTGAAGAGCTAAGGCTGGAATTGTAAAAACCAACAACACAGAAAGAAATTTTAGACAGGATTAAAGAAAGTAAATCTAACAAGGCACCAGGGATAGATGGTTTAATTATAGAAATTTATAAATTATTTCCCAATTCTATAACTTCTTTCCTACATAAAAGCTTTCTTAAAGTCCAATCATTAGCAAAAATTCTCCCTTCATGGAGATATTTTTAATTACCCCATCTTAAAAGAAAATAAAGTCCCTAAATATTGAAATTCTTACAGACCAATATCTTTGCTTAAAAATTATTATAAAATTTTTATGTCAATTATAGTTAATAGAATGAAAGTCCCACTGTCCAATATAATTAATAAAGATCAAATGGGTTTTATATATAATAGACAAACAGAAAACAATATCAAAAGGATATTAACATTAATTGATTATTTAAATATAGAAAATCAAGAAGCATTGATAGTTGGTTTACATATAGAAAAGGCCTTTGATTCTTTAAACTGGGATTATCTAGTTAAACTTTTGAATACATTTGATTTTCCTCTCTCTTTTACCACATTTATAAAGAAAGTTTATGAGAATAACTTAGCATTTGTTAAAATAGGCCCTTTTACCTCTGAAGCCATACAGATCACTAGAGGCACTAGACAAGGATGTCCCATGTTGCCTATCTTGTTTGCATTCGCTATAGAAATTCTTGCAATTCTAATGCATAGCAATTCAAAAATAAGAGGGACAGATGTATATGATCAATACAGTTACAAAATAATGTTGTTTGCTGATGATGTGCTTCTCACTTTACCTAACTCTAAAGAAGTATTGTATGAATTAGATTTACTAATTGGAAACTTTCAAAAACTCTCAGGTTGCTAATAAAATAAAATCAAAGTACCTGTTGTTAAATACAGGAGGTACAAATATCTGCAAATCATGGTATTGGAAAGCAAGTTCCAACCTTGGACTATTTGGGGATTGTATTGTGTAAGAATATGGTAGAGATTCTAAATACCAATTATACAAACATTATAGAATCAATTAAAATATTGGTAAATAAATGGAACAATATGTTTATAACATTTGAAGGCAGACTGCAGTTGATAAAAATGGTCTTACTACCTAAAGTAATATATATATCCCAGGCTCTTATATTATTACCAGAAAAAAGATTTCTTAAAAAAATTACATCAATATTCTTAAAGTTCTTAGAGTATCCAAAGAAAAATAGAGTGGCATATTCTCATAATGTTAGACATTGGGAACAAGGGGGTTAAAATTTCCAGATATTGAAACATATATAAGGGTTTCTACACTTAAAATTGCAATCGATTGGTTAAATCCTAAATATTCTTCTAATTGGAAATGGTTACATTCCATAATATTAAGGAATGAAAATGCTTTATCAAAAAATCTTATAGTTACAGATAAAGATAATAGAATGTGGTACTATTTGAGTATAAATCTACAATATAATATAGCAAAACAAACCAAATTAAAACTAATAAACCATATTTTGACGCCTTTTGGAAATTTGTCAATATGAATATAATTATAAAACTTTGGTTTGCATTATTAACTCCATTCAGTATTAGAAATTTCCCTTTTAAAGTACATAGAGGGATTTTTACTTCCTGGGGAAATAAGAAATTAATATGCTGGTTTCATTGTATTAAAAAAACAAGTCTTGGAAACACAACATTTAATCTCAGCCTATACATTAACACCTAATGATTGGCTAATGCTGCAGAGCTTTTAACATATTCTAAGGATCTATGTAGAATAATAAACAATTCATCATTTAAAAGTAACCCTAAATTTATATCTTGGTTGTTTGAAATTATCAACACAAATACAAAAAACGAGTTATCATACTTATATAATGTATTACTTGCTTAAGTATCCTATTGGCAATATTTAACTAAAGGTATACAGACTCCCCTATTAATAGAAGATAAAACAAAAATCTTACTCTCGGCTAAGTTAACATCTCATTCACAATACTGGAGAATATTTCAATGGAAATAGCTACATAGATCCTTCTTAACACCTGAGAAAATTTCAAAGATAAACACCTCAAGTAATAATGTATGCTGGAGATGCCAAGAATCAGCAAACGCAGACTGGTCCAATGTTTTTTATGACTGCGTTAGTATTAGAACATATTGGAATGAGATTAATAATTTTTTACAAGCTCTTTATACAGATAAATTAATTTTGACAAAATCTCTAATTTTACTGAATGTAATCAATAATCCTCAGTTGAAGAAATTGGATTTGTATTTAATATGGACTATACTAGCAATAGCTAGAATACATATAACCAGAAGATGGAAATCCAGCACAGCACCCACCATGAAGGAATTTTTATGTCTACTGAAGAAGTCTATTTTAATGGAGATAAAAACTAAAGAAGTGAGAATCTATCCCAAGCCATTAGTCAATAAACCATGGAGAAAAGTTTTGACATTGATTGATACCTTGCAGTTGGAATCAGACTCTTCCTAATAATTTAAATATAATGTATCAACATCATTGTTTTTATGTAGCTCTCTTGTTATCTTAATCTATTTGTCAGGCTAAATGTAAATATTGTATATAGTTGAATATTTATTAATTGCAAATAATCATTACTATGTTTTAAATCAAACTAAAAAATTATTTGAGTCAAAGCTTCAGGTCAGTGAAATGAGAAAGCAAAGCATTTTTGTAGCTGGCTAGAGCTTTAGCACCCCCCCCTTAGTTATATATGCAAATAGTGCCATAAGTAGGGTGGGGCAAAGGGGGCAGCTTCACTAGGTGCAAGCTTTCAAGGAGCTTGATCAGCAGATGCCAACGTTTAAGGTGTGATATAATCATATGGCAAAATCAAGGCCTCAAAAAGACTATTTGGAAGTTACTGTCATACTGTTAGTACTGGATGCTTTTTCCACAAAATAACCATCTACTCTATTCTTGAATGTTTCATGGCAAATAGATTGTCTTATTTCTACTGAAAGGGGATTCCATGTTCTGCCTGCTCTATGTTTGAATAAGTTGCACATAATTTTTAACTGATGATAGGGAGCTCAACAAGCAAATTATTTCTAGTGTCTCTTACAAATGACACAAAATTCCAACAGAGGGTAACAGCCAGCATCTATTTTTTCAAACATTTAAACACTAGCATGGTGTCTTCTGTAACTCATCTGTACTAAACAGAAAATAATTTTGTAGCCTTCAACTTTTCTTTGTAAGACAGGTGTCTCACTTTAGGTATTTGCTCTATGTTTGGCTGAATCAAGGACTTATATAGAGGCATCATTTCTAATTTTAATTTATTAAGTTTTTCCGGTATTTCATGTAATTTTTTGTCCCATTGTTTTTTTTATTTGACAACCAATTAGAGACTCTACCAAAAGATATACTTTTAGTGCATCCCATAAATAAATTTCTGAAGTATCTTCTATATTATTAATTTCTATAAAGGAAAGGATCCCATTAATAAAAAAGTCATTAAATTCTTTAAAACAAGTTTTATATGCTGGTAATCATATTTAACATTACTATTAGATTTCAAAAACAGCTCAAAGGTGATTGCACTGTGATCTGAAAGCAGACAGGTTACTGCTTTGACTTTGCCTAGTGTATCAATCAGGTCATTAGAGTCTTAAACTCTGTCAATTCTGAATTGCATTCCATGACTATGTGAATAATGGGTAAAAATAATTAATCCAGTTCTGAAAATTCATTTATGTCTCTAAGATGAAACAATTAAGTAAATTTTAACAATGCCTTTGCAGATGCCTGTATTCTCATTTTACCTATTGTGTTAGTATCACTTGGTGACAATATACAATTAAAGTCTCCTGCTAGAATAATAGTGCCTTTTCAGTTTTGAATTACTTGTTCTAGATGTTGGTAAACTGTTTTAATTCCTATTCCAAGAATACAATACAAGTTAATAAGAGTTAATATCCTCTTATTATATGTTATAGTTACAGTACAAAGCATGCCTTTATCACCTTGATATGTTTCTATAACCATAGGCATAGGCAGTGAATTTTTCCATAATATAGCAACCCCCCCCCCTTTTTGATTATATTGTCAACTGGATAATATAGTGTAGTTTTTAGTATTTAGCCTGTCTATGTCTTCGGTTAATAAGTGTGTTTCCTGTAGAAAAACTAACTTGAGAATAAGCAACTTCAAATATCTGTTTAAGTTATCTCTCTTTCATCCATTATTTAATCCAGTAACATTTATGGAAATACAGTTAATAAATGCCATTTGTCCTACTGATCAAACGTATACATGTACGTCTCATACATAATGACACTTTGTTAGTAAAGAACTGCTTAGTAATCATCATGTGAACATTAACATTTAAAGGTTTGATTAGACGTAAAATAGTTACTATTGTGGACACTCAAAAAAAGTAAAAAAATATAATTATTAAATATTTGCTTTTAAAATCCCTCTTACTCCCATGAAGTCTAACACTCCTTGCTTGAATAGTCTAAATATCCAAGCAAACACATCTATTCAATACTCCGATAAAAAACATACAAAAAGTCTACTCTACTGCAATCAAATATGATGTCATTAGGAATAAAATAAAGATGAATCTGTGTCCTTTAAAATGTTGTTAATATATAATAGTAGAACAAGTATTTCATATCTTAACTTGTTATTTAACATGTACATTCTCCAGTTTTATGTGTTCATTAAGGTGTTAAACATATGCTTACGTCTCTTATTATTGTTCCTTATCTATGCATAGTTGTGAAATTCATCAACTAATAGTATAAAATATGAAAGATTGATGCACAATTTAAACAATCTAAAATGTTTTGTGGTGTCTCCCATCATAAGATCAATGTACTTCTAGACCCTTTCAGACAGAAGAAGGCATGAGGATGTGGTAAAGTGAAATGATAACCATGCAGTCTATTTAAGTGGGCATTCTTTTAATGATGCTGAACCTAATGTTTTGACAAAAGATTTTTTGTCCTATGTAATATAACTGATTACAACAGTTTAATAATAGATTTCAAATTGTTTATTTGAAAGATTAATTTAAAGTTCATTCTATATAATGTTAATATTAGTAACAGTGTTATTAAAAAGCCCAGTAATTACAATCCTCCACTTACATAATACCTTGCAAGTGTTTAAGACTTGCAAAAATGATTTTCATTGTATCTTGTGTAAATAACCCACACAGAAATCATTTAATTTAAGTATATATGAAAGGTAATCATTACAGACTTTAAAAGAAGCCAAACACTTAAAGTTTATGAAAGTGGATAAGGGGTGTGGGATGGTTATCATGGAACAAGAACTACAGAGATGTTATGAAACAAATGTTAATAAAACCTGGTTATAGAAAGGTCATCAAAGAAATTGTAGTTAAGAGCTTTAAAAACATTGATAATGAGTTATTTGACATACTAAATGGTTCTTAAACATTGAATTATATGATTTTTTTATCTGTTGATCAGCCAGAACTGGGGAGGATATTTGGTATTCCAAAGATCCACAAGGATCAAAAATGTCCCCTTCCATCCTATTGTTTCTAGTCCCAAGCATAAGATGGTGACTATTTTCTATTTAGATAAATTGTTAAACTCCGTAGTACAAAAAGTAAGTTTTATCTTAAAGATTCCTGGGACTTTTTAAATTACCTAAGGCAATATAATTTGATGGGGGAAGAAAGGTGTTTAACTACCATTGATCAAAGTGCATTATACACCAGTATTAATCAAGATGGAGTTGAGTGGGTTAAATCATATCTCACAAGTCTTGGAGAGTTGGACTTATTATCAAACTGATAGAATGTCTATTAAAAATGGTGTTAGAGAAGCAATTTTTTTCATTTTCAATCATGTTATATACCAACAAACATCAGGAGTGGCTATGAGTGCCAAGGTAGCACCCACCTTTGCCAACCTTGTGTTATGTTGGTGGGAAGCTAACATCTTAACTAAGCTACTACTTTAACAGTTTGTAAGTTTTTATCATTGTTATTTAGACAAGTTGGTCTGTATTTGGAAGGGAACTCATGAAATGTTCAATCAGTTTGTTGCTCAAATTAATCAGAGCATTTACTGGGTGAAATTTACAATAACTGATTTGGGCACGTCAGTTAATTTCTTGAATGTACATGTTGAGATGGATATAACAGGGTGTACATTTAGCAATTTCATTTTCAGGAAGAATACCTTCAAAAACAATTACTTCCGTTATTGTAACAACCATCCAAAATTTATGAAAATCAATATTTTTAAAGGACAATTAATTAGAGCTAGTCAATTGACTAGCTCTGATGTGAAGTTTTTGGATGAAGTTGGTTTTAGTACCCAGTTATTCATTGAAGAATTAGAAAAAAACGTCTAGATTAGTTATTGAACAGACAGGCAATAGGTTTCAACCTATCCTATTAAATTGTATTAATATAATTAAATCTAACCATGATTCTTCTGATAAATTGTTAGCTTTCCCTTTAAGCATGTCTATGGATAGTAATACTGTTAAAACCATTATTTTGAATAACTGGAAAATTATTTATGGAAATAGTGATCTCTCAAGAACTTTAGGAGACAGTCTGAAATTTCTGTTTGAGAAAGGTATTAATTTAAAAAAAGTTATTGGAAAAGTGATGTTACAAGGGATATGAAATATTTTTTCTCAACACCAGGGACTGTCAGTTGTTCTAACTGCTAACAGTGTCCATTTTTAAGTAATGTTAGTATCCTGTTTTTAAGCATCTTAATTATACTATTTTTTCCAAGGATAGCTTCACATGCCATAGTTCAAACATTGTTTATGTAGCTACGTGCAGCTCATGTGAGTATCCTAGAGTTATGGGTAAGAATTAGGGAATATTACACTATCCAGACTAATGATATGAATAATGCTTTAGCCAAGCATAGCATAGACTGCTTGAACTTCAGAAAATTTCATTTGTTTTAGAACAAGTTGATTCCATTTGTTTCACAAATGGACGTAATGATTTTTGAGAAATTAACGAGCTTAAGTGGCAGGTAAAGTTAAGAGCGGATAAATTTCCCGGTCTTAATGAAAGTATTAACATTAAATGTTTACTGAGGTATAGAATTATTTGATTGTTTCTTAGTCAAGTTTGTTATTTGAAAGTTATGTGGACGCATTTAACAATTCAGCAAGATTTTTTTTTTAAATTCACATTATGAAAGTCATGTGACATACAATATTCCTTTTTGACTGGTAATTATGCTTGGTGGGCAAATTGTTGACTATTTAAACATGAAAGGTTTTTAGATGAGATGTTTCTGATGAAGTTCCATGGTGAATTAAAGTTGGAACAAAAACACTTAATGTAGTCTCTGTTGTGTTTTTAAAGGGTTTTATACTTCATTGGATTACTTTTGCTGCATTGGACTGTTGTTGCCAAGATTTTGTAAGTTTTTGGTGTAGATTTTATCCTTGGCAGTGGTGTGATTGTGTTACAATATTTCATTGTTTGTTTATAGTCAGTGGTTTATTACTATAAATTAAAGTCTCCTATGTTATGCCTGTCGAGTATATAGTTTATTGCTTCTTTTGCTTTATGTATGAGACTTTCGAGTGTATTGACAAAATATTCATATCATGTATGTCAAGCCTCTAATAATGAAGCTATAAACATTGTGTATGCATATATATATATATATATATATATATATATATATATATATATATATTCGTTTTAACATTCGTTGACTACTATCAAACTTCAAATGCTTCCTTTCAAATATATTTACTTATAAGTATATTCAAAAGTATTTCACAGTATGTGTAACATTATAATTGTTTCCTTTCTTCTATACCATATTATACACACACACACACACACACACACACACACACACACACACACACACACACACACACACACACACATATATTGTATTTCTCTGTAAATAAGACCTAACCAGAGAATAAGGCCTAGCATGGTTTTCCAGGGTGGTCATGATATAAGCTCTATCCCAAAAATAAGCTCCAATTAAGATCGTCAACAACACATGACGGATGTGATGAATTATAAAATAATAATATTATTGATACCTGTTAACTGAGGTTATCGTACTCTGCTCAGCATTTTCGGACCATTCGGACACCCAACTTCTTCTCTTTGCAGAAAGTCATATGATTCTTTGCACAGGAGTCCTCCATGATTATTACTGTAACCCTAATCCTCACTCACACTTGATGGTTGAGATCCTTGGCCCATAAACACTGGCAAGTGTACTTTGATTGGTCAAAGTACAGACAATGCACATAAAACATGCGCACTTGATAAGGAACGGGTGTGGATGTGTCTTCTTAACCGTCACCATTTTGTGTTGCCACTCCTGTCTCGTAAGTCTTCAATTAACTCCCCCCCCCCCCAGACAAGATGAGTGCAAAAAGAAAGAGCTATTCCATTGAGTACAAGAATGGAATCATGGAGGACTCCCGGTGAAAGAATCTGATGGCTTTCTGCAAAGAGAAGAAGTTGGATCTCCGAATGGTCCGAAAACGGCGAGCAATGTACAATAACCTCAGTCAACAGGCCAGTGAGGGAAATGCTAATAACTCCAAGTGTCAGGTTGACAACCATTATTTCCTGAGCTGGAAGACATCATCTGTGAATGGATTGCTAACAGGAGAGCAAAGGCTTTGGTTGTGCGCAGGGCTGATATTCAAGCATTTGCCCTTGCAATGGCACCACAGTTAGAAATATCCCCTGAAGAATTCAAAGCAAAACAACATTGGCTGGATGGCTTCCTTCAGTGATATGAACTGTCTCTAAGAAGATCAACAACACTGTTCAAGCTGGAAGATACTGAAGTTATTAAACATGCATTTGCATTCAAGTCCTTTGTTGATGGCATCGACTTTTCTAAATACCAACTCTCCAACATGATTGCTATGGATGAAACTGCAGTGTTTATGGGCCAAGGATCTCAAATAACAATTGATCAGAGGGGTGCCTCATCAATCTACATTCCCTCCACTGGTTACGAAAGTGCACATGTTACCTGTATTTTGGCAATTCATCTAGATGGAAAAAAACCTCACCTCTAATCATTAGTAAGGGCAAGAAAGATAAGATTGAATGTGTTTCAGGCATTTACATTCTTGAAACCGAAAAAGCCTGGTGCACACAAGCAGTTATAAGGAAGTGGGTTGATGTAATGCTGCCACTTGTTCTGCGAGGTGGCAAAAGAAGTTTGCAAGTCTAGGATTCAGCCAGCACTCACCGTGCTTAAGACATGAAGAATTTCCTTGCACAGAGAAGAATAGATCAAATAATGATTCCCGCAGGAATGACTGCCTTTCTCCAGACTCTTGATACTGCAAAAAACAAGCCATTCAAGGACCATTTGCACATGGAACTCAATGACTACATTGAAAACAGAATGGAAAGAAATCAGCATGGAAACTTTGTGAAGCCTAGCCTGTAAGAGGTCGTGACTTGGGTGAAGAATTCATGGGATAAAATCGCTGACAGATGTGTTGCCAATGCACTATGAGCAGGCTACATGGACAAGCCATGCTCATTTAAGGACAGCTCTATTGCTAGGCATGACAGATTGGGGCCAATGTTTCTACAGGAAATGGAGTCACAAGAAATTCAGGCCAGAATTTGGGGGTTGGAGACTTATGACAATGTTCCAGAAGAAGATGGTATGACTGTATTTGAATAACTTTTCCGTTATCGGGGCAACAGAATGGATTGCTTCTGCTTTCAGCTGACAGCAAGCTCTTGTCAGTTTTTTTTACTTTATTGTATTAAGGTAACGTTTCATTATCGAGGGGTAATTACAAAGTAAGGCCACTAGTTCCCAGACTTCATTTTTATGACTTTCCATCATTCTTCTCTTATGGTTTGGGTAAGGAATGAAGAAAGCATCACCACTCAAAAAGTGGCAGTTATTCACCTGTTTTATTCCCCTCCTCCAATACACATGCATTGAGATTTTCCTGCACTTTCTGTTAAGCATGAAATATTGCACTGTGAAAGCCAAGGTGTAGATATTCTGAAGTTGAAATGTTTGTTGCACTGTTTATGTAGAATTCTCACACAACTGTTAACGTGTTACCTAGAACTGTTGCCCAGTAATGGAAAAGTACCAAATAAATGTCAATTTGAGTACATGAATAAATGTCGATTTGTGTACATGAATATATGTCGATTTTTGTACATGAATAAATATAGATTGTTGTACGGGGGTAAATAAGGCATCCCCTGATAATAAGCCCTAATGCGTATTTCGGCGGGGGATAAAGTATAAGACCCGGTCTTATTTTCGGGGAAATATGGTACACACACACATATATATATATATATATATATATATATATATATATATATATACACACACACACACACACACACACACACACACACACACACACACCAATATGTCTAACTATAGTTGCAGTGGAATTTGAGCTAATGCATATTTAAAACGCCCCACCTTTTATTCAAATTAACCTTCTAAAGCTGCCTGTTAGTCAGAGTCTCTGAACATGAATCTCTGTTCTCTTGTTTAGGCAGGAATTCCAAGTCAGCTGTAGCTGTTTACCAGAGAAAGCTTCATGTGTTCTAAATGAAGTAAAAAAAAAAAAAAAAAAAAAGCTCAAGCTACAGAAAGTGGGGCTTCATATCTAACTACCACAGAAGCACCTTACAAAGGGACAACCCATCAGTCACAACAATTTCCATATCTTTCATATTGAACCTAAACATTCCATCTATGTATAGAGACTATTTCAAAGCCATTTAAAACTTCACAATTTGTCCACTGTTAAACAACATCAAAACACACATCCGTAGCAACTGCAATCACCGCCTCCCCCAATCCAGCACATCATAAATCATTCTATTAACTAGAACAGTAACATATTATCTAAATCTATGCACTAGGAAAACAGGCAGCTTTTAGGTTTTACTAGTAGTTTTAGTGAAACAGCTTTTCTAATGTTACTGTAGTTAATGATTACACTGACTTGCTTCCACGTAGGTGAAAATGTTTATCTGTCATTTCTTTTAGTATACCATTTAAGTAGCAATTTTAACACTGTTAATGTATTTTCCTTTTTATAACAAGAAAGTATGAGATGTCACTCATACTGTGTTTCCCTTTAGTAGGTAACTGCAGTTTATATGAATGAAACAACTTCAAACTCAGCTATGTGTTATACTGCAACTATTTTCTACTTCAAATATAAAGTGTGCATTAGTTCCCAAGTAAGCATTTCTGTATGCAGCCCTTCAGATCATATACTAGTATATACTTCTGTATGCTTCATTTAAGGGAAACTAATAATATTTTATGACTTATTAAAAATTATTATTAATTATCTGTAAATTACACAAGCATAAGACAGAAAAAAAGGAATTCAATTACCTTACATTAATAGACTGCTTGTTAATTTTCTGATTCTCATTTATGTTATAGTTGAGCATGTTGTCATTTCATGTTTTGCTGCTAAAGATATGTAAAGAAGTAAAACTAAACTTGTTTACATACAAAGAAAAAAAAACAATCCTTGGCATCTTGTTATTTCCTTTGTGGATAAAGAAAGGGGAAAGGAAAGCTCTTTATTTTCTCCTTAATTTATTCTTTTCCTCATTCATCTAATTTCCATTTTTCTGCATTCATCCTTTTAAGGATATAATTGACCTGTCCATAGCCTCTGTTTGTTCAAAAATGTTGTTAGTTTGCAGATATGACAAAGCAAGGCCAAGATCTTCAAAGAATTTGACCCCATTAGCAAGGAAAATCTTCAGCCTAGCCAGGAACAGTAAAAATGTACTTTTAATCTGCTTTTTCTTAAGTTCTCTTATAAGGGGAAGGAATTGTTTCCTTTAAGACATCACTGTTGCTGAATAGTCATTATCAAAACAAATAATATTTCCTTCTGCTTTCAGTGGTGACTTAGCCCAGGCAGTTTTGAGTACCAGTTCTTTATCCTAAGATGAAATAAATTTAACAAGAGACCTCACTGAAGTACTGGACTCTGATACAGGATTAACCAGAGATCTGTGTGCTTTGTCTATACCAAAAGAGAGAGCTTCAGGCAAATCTAATGTTTTACAGAGCCAGATAGACAAGAATTTAAACATATAGTTACTTTATGTTCCTTCTGGTAGACCTAAAATATGAATATTGTTCCCATGGGACCTGTTCTCAAGGTCATATATTTTGGCCAGTAAAGAGTTGTTCTGTTTTAACAGGAATTCAGTATTGTTCTCCCTTCACTTAGTCTTCCTTCCATATCATTCAAGGAGTCTTCAATGCCAGAAATCTGGTTTCTCTGTAACTGCAGAGCTTCATTAATTTGTTCCATGTGTTTGGAGCAGTTTTTCTTAAAGTCATCTATTTTGGTGTCCAATCTATCTTCAAAGACAATTCTTGAATATTAATCAGTAATGGCTGAAGCTCTTTTTTTGAACACAGAGTCTTGAGATGCTGCCTTTGTATACCTCATGGTGATGCAGGATACAGTAAAGAAATTTTCTATCACAGATTTTTGACAGGAAAATAGTTTAATTAAAAAAAAATGATATGATCCTTAAGTTTATCATAATTCACTTAACTGAGTTGTTTAAGATTATTTAGAAATAAAATTTCCTGTCATAAATATATGTAGTAGCAGTGCAGAAGAAAAGTGCTTGTATACTAGTCTCATCCTGGCCACACATCCCCAAAAACAGATACTGTTTGGTTAGTCTTCATTGGTTCATACTAGGCTAACTGATCTTTCTGGGTCATTTTATTTCTAGCCAATTACCCAAGCTTAGAATCAAATGTTGCACTTTGTGCCTGTAAGGCAACTACCTTAACCATTACTCCAACCTCCAACAATTCCACTTAAAGTTTAATGCTCACCCTATGGCAGAAGAACACAATGAGCAGTAATCCAAAAACTGAAGTGTGTAGAAAGGAAGTCTATCCTATCTTTCACAGGAAGCCACTCTGCCCTTCTACAGAAGTCAAAGTGTAGTCCTTTCCTCGGGAAAAAAGTATATACTTATACATTTAGTTAAACAGGATTTGTACATCATGTAAATTTTCACCCCAGACAGTGTAGATTAAAGAAAATACACACTCCTATTAGCACATCAGATGGTCATTGGGAATGGCAGTTTGGTTTCAAGGAATTGGTATTTAGAGACGCCCCACCCTCAACTTCAGTTGTTTGTTAATGAAGACCTTTGTGGATTCCACTTGAGTGGTTGATGAACAATGTCATTACAGCTGTTTGCATCTCCAGGCATTTCTGCAGTTAACTCCTACTAACACCTCTAGGTGTCAAATACTATTTGTTCATATTTGAGTTAATAATTCCAAAACCATGCTACATACAAGGTATCAGAATATTTCATCTTAAAGCATACAGGATAACAAACATAATTATATTGATATATGATCTCAGTCTAATCAGCTAAAGAGAAATTGAGTATTATTTGTAACAATTCCCTGGCTATTTCTTCCCACACTATTTACTTCCCTGGACCCCTGTCTACCAGGGCGACTGACATGATCCCCTGGGTGAATTTCCTTTCTCCCATCCAGTCGTCAAGGTTCCTTTTGAAGAGGGCCAAAGAGGCACTCTGCTTGACAAGTATGGGCAATCTATTCCAGAGTCTGGGGAGTCTCTGGGTCAGGAATCTATCCCTCCGGCATGTTTTGTTTATTGTGATGACAAGGTTTAGATCCCTGGAGCATGTGGCTCTGAGGGATTGGGATTTCTTTATGTGTAGCATGTCCAACAGCTCTGGGTTTGACATGGCCTTGAATGTTAAGCAGAGATCGCCTCTGAGTAGACAATATGCGACAAGAGTATAGCTGGAGTTTTTTAAGGCGGTCAGCATAGGGCATCTGCTTTAGGCCTGTGATTCTTTTAGTGAGGTATTTCTGTGACCTTTCCAGTTGTTGCAGATGTCTTGAGAGGTACATACCAAACGGGGCATTGCATTCTATAATGAGGGATGAGTACAGTGGGACAATGACCTCCTTTTTTCTGGATGAAAAGCCCTTAGTGACGAAGTGTGCCACATAGAAGGATTTCCTGACTGTTGTGGCGATGTGGCTATCGAAGGTGAGAACACTGTCCACCTGTGTCCCTAAGTCTCTTATCACACTTTTGGTGTTTAGTGTACTGCCACCTATATCGTAATTCATGGGTATATGTTTTTTTCCCAAAGGGGATAACTATACATTTCTTGGCATTGAGCTTGAGGCCATGGCTCTGGCACCAAGCATCTGTTTCTGTAAGGCCCTTTTGTAGAGTATCCACATCATATGTGGATTCAACAATGGCTCCCAGTTTGCAGTCATCTGTGAACTTTGTTAGCCAGAGTCTCTTAGTGTTGGCCTGTACTTCAGAGAAGTAGATGCCAAACAAGAGCGGTCCCAGGACTGAACCCCGAGGTCCTCCATTTGTCACTTGTCTTGAGCTGGATTTGGAGTCTGCTACTTATACAGTGTGGGTTCTATCAGTAAGCCAGTTAGCAAACCATTGGGTGACGTAGGAATTAATGCCCAGCTAACTAAGTTTATCTATGATTCCAGAGTTGGGGATGGTGTCAAAGGCCTTGGCAAGGTCTAGATAGGCTGTGTCAACCACCTTACCCTTGTCCATGGCTCTGGAGACTGATTCGAAGAAGTCAATCAGGTTCAGGAGACAAGATCGCTCTTCACGAACCCAAACTGGGTGGGGTCCAGTGTTTGAAGGTTGCCAATGTCTTTGTTTATAAGTTCCATGATAATACGCTCCATGGCCTTGGAGATAAGGCTCGTCAGACTGATGGGACAGACGTTTCTGGGATCCAAGGTAGATCCTCCCTTGTGGAGTGGGATAATTGTAGCTCTGAATCACTCAGTGGGCATGAAACCGGAGGTGAGGCTATGATTAAACATGACACTTAGGTGAGGTGCCAGTCCATATTGTAATTCGTGTAGTACACAGCCCAGGATGTCATCTGGTCCTATGGATGCTGTATTCTTAGCTTTGGAGAGTGCGTTTTTTACCTGTGTGGCCATTATTACTGGAATTTGGCAATCTTCCGGTATTGAGATGGGCAATTTAGGGGGTGAGAGGGGGGTGAAGTTGGCACTGAATTGATCTGCCAGGATATTGGCAATATCCTTGGGATCAGTATATTTAATGACATTCTGTTTTAGCTCAGAGCAGATCTGAGCATTGCCATTTAGAATCGTGACATAGTTATAAAATGCCTTGTGGTTGTCTTAGGAATCTTTGACAATTTTATTTTTGTAACTAGCTTTAGAGGATTTTATGAGGGATCTCAGTTTCTTACTGAGGCTGGTAAGGAAGTTTTTTGCATCCTGGGATTTTCCTCTTTTCTGCAACAGTTTCTTCCTTTTGTTGTAAAGTTTGTTTATGGCAGGGGACCATCAGATTGGCTTCCTTTTCTTGGATGAGAGTATCTTGGTTCTATTTGGGATGGCACGATTCATGCATGAGTGCATGTGCTCGTACAGTGCCTTAGTGTAGGATTTAGCAGTTGAACTTTCAGTTCCCATCTGCATGGGTGTCATAAAGTTTGTCACTTCTGACCTGAGTAGCATGAAGTTGGCTTTGGAGAAGTTTTTTATGGAGGTTTCCTTGCTGGGGGGTGAGGGTGGGATGTGGATGTTAAGGGTGATTAGCTTATGGTTAGACCTGACTAACGTGGGGGTGACCATAGGTGTGGAGCATCGATTTCCCACGTTGGTAATGACCAGATCTAGGATATTGGAGCCCCTGGTGGGACTATGGATTAGTTGATCCAGGGCATTGGAATTTATGAATTCCAAGAACCGTTGGGCAAAGGTGATGGTACACCAGTAGTTTTCCCAGTTAATGGCAGGGTAGTTAAAATCACCCAGTATTAGGGTGTTTGGTTCTATCTTAATATTTTCCAGTATGTTTAGAAAGGTGTAGTGAGAATCTTGGAGCATGGTGGGGGGTCTGTAGCAAGCTACAATTTGGATTGCAGTCTTACCTAGTGTTAGTTGCACCTGGAGAGTTTCAGACACATTATGTTGGGCAACTAGCCTGGTGGTGTGAATATCCTTGGTGAATATTGACACTCCTCCACCTTTAGTATTTCAGTCCTGCTTTGGTGGCCGAAAAGTGTGGTAAGAGTTGTAGCCTGGTATTGCAGGGGTGCTCTCTGGAGCCTTGAACCAGGTTTCAGTTACTGCACAGATATCAATGTTCTCTATTTTTAGGAGTGCCTCGAGAGAGTGCATTTTGCGGTTTAGACTTCTAGCATTGAGTAGCATTACCTTCAGATTTTGAATGCTTGTACCTGTTATGGTGGTGGTTTTGTCCTTTGAACTTTGCCTAAAAAAGGCACTATAGGGGTGGCAAGAGCCTTATCCAGTAACCTGAATCCCAGGGGCGACAGGTGCAGACCATCTCTGGCAAAGAATTCATAAATCCCCATCCACTCATCAAGGCTTCTCTTTGGGAGAGAGTTAGGGAGCTGCTTTGTTTGTCATGGGAAGAAAGCTTATTCTCTGGGAGAGATAGTAATCCTGCCAATGGTTTCTGTCTGTATTATGATGTACATTTGGTCCCTAGAGTGGGTATTTGTAGTACAACCAGCTTTTTAAACATTTAAATGTTTGAACAGGACAGGGTCATTTACTGTCTTGCAAACCAGGTAGTGGTCACTATGGAGAATTCTCTAAAAGTTGGAGTACAGAAATAAAGCTTTGAATCATTCTTTGTATTTTAAGGAGCCTACATGAGGGTTTTCTAGTTAGGTAATATGTCTGGAGCGGTACATGCCAAAGGGGACATTATATTCATGTATGGGCCTGATGATGGAAGAGAATAGAGGGACAATGACATCTTTTGACCTAGAGGTTATGCCCTTAGTAATTAGCAGAGCCAAGTAAAAAAAAATGTCTTAATGATACTTAATATAGATGTGTTTCAGTGAGCTGATGTCAAATGTTAATACTGCATATTTGTAATTGACAAGATTCAAACATTTGCAGGGAAATACCAATGTATTTTGCTTTTGTCACTTTAACCAGGCATGTACTATACATGATGAGAGTCATTTTAAGAATAAACATGATGAGAGTCATTTTAAGAATAAACATGATGAGAGCCATTTTAAGAATAAACATGATGAGAGTCATTTTAAGAATAAACATGATGAGAGTCATTTTAAGAATAAACATGATGAGAGCCATTTTAAGAATAAACATGATGAGAGTCATTTTAAGAATAAACATGATGAGAGCCATTTTAATAATAAACATGATGAGAGCCATTTTAGGAATAATAGCAGTAGTAGCAAAGTAGCATGTGATGGAAGCCCCTATTGGAGCCACTGCTTACAAGGATGTGTGTTGCAGCCATCTGCATCAACAGAGAAGGTATAGACAACACCTGTCATATCAATAGCTCGAAGAACAACAAAGTGTGGACTGTTTCCAAGAGGAGAGGGATACTGTAAAGGTCCTAGTCAAACTGGGTCACCCATAAATGGAAACAAGGAGAATGCATATTACACCTGCTCCTATCTGAGTACCAGTCAAGCAGTTCACAATCTGACATACTTCCAACCTATACCAATGGCCCCTGTGAGGGACCTTTCCACAATGTCATCTGGTTGATAGGTGTACACACATGTTAGAATGACAGGCCTATACACACAGGTACCATGAATGCATAGAGCAAAAAACATATAATGCATTGTTTGCAGTATGTTTTGTAGACTATAGTGGATATGGCCTGTAGCCCTGGCTGATAACTCCAATATTCACCACCCAGACCATGCATGAAATGGCGTACAACACAGCATATGCAGGAGCATGAAACAGAGTGAAACTTATTGTTGAGGCTTCATCTGCTCAATGTCTTGGAAAGGATAAAGCTACAGGACCATGTGGATGCATGTTAATAGGATAACTGAGTTTAGTCTGATAAGTGGCATGCCTTGTGGTCTACACAATGCCCAAGACTTGGACTGGCTTGCCATGTGCCCACAGTTGACAGCAATATTGTCTCATCAATAGTCTGCATAGCCTGACTTGGCATGGCTTGTGCTTAACTACCTTGCATCCTGGTCCTTTTATGGCCATGGACAACATGGCCTACAGATGCAGACCAAATAACAGTTGCAATGTGTCTCGTGGAGACAACAACTGCCACCAGCAGCCTCAGCAGCATGGTCTGATACCTATCCCTAAAACTGAATGTCACTGTGCAATTGGTGCATGTCATCCACTCACTAACTCCATAATATTGTGGGTAGCAGACATCCTTGCCTGGATCACTGACTTGCACATCTGCTGGTTAATTCCAAGTACTGTAGCCAAGCCAGCAACATACTTGGAGCTATGGTGGTTCTGCACCTCCTCCACCTCCATCTCCCAAATATGGTGGAAACACACACACGTTTGAGATAATGTGCTTGTCAGATATGGTGTGGGCTGAGAACATAGGTAGAGCCCATGAGGGATTCACTCACCAGTACAGGATATCTTTCATGCACTGGTTAGGCCATTTACTCAGACTGTAATACAGAAGGTGCCTCTGTGAATGTGGATGATCCCTTTCTTGGTAGTGCTGCAGACAATATCATTGCATCATGAGACTTTTGTCACTTGCATCTTGTCATGTTTGTCAGCCATAGGTGTCCCACTGACATCAGCCCTGTTTTATCCTGTTATGTTGGGTCCTTCACCTGTTAAACTTTTGAAAGCATGAACACAGATGACACCACTGTCAGCCCATTCACATTTGCCTCCACAACCCTCTTTGCATGCACAGTACTAGGCATGAAAATGCTGTTATAACATGCACTGGCAGATGCACCTTTTCTACAAGATTTTTCAGAGGTTCCTGGAAGAAAAGAAATGCAGGCAAACCTCAGCCAGTCCTTTATTTTTGATCATGCTATGACATGTGCTATAGTGTGCTGTAGTAGGCATTACTAGCATGATGATTCTCTACTGACACATTTCTGTTTGGTGCCAGCCTAGCTCATACATCCAAATCACCTCAAGTATAAGGACCACTCCCACCTGACTGTCAAGTGATGCCAACACCTCTCCCTTTTCACTAAATATCATACCAGTAACCCTTCATTGTACCAGTTGTTGCCATAGCATTCAGATCGTGAACAAGTCCCTGACAAATCTTATCCCAGTAATGCTGTCTGCAGCACCTTTGCCCAGAAAGTGCATACCATGTGTGCACAGGATCTGCAGTAACACATTATTCTACTGGCCAGGGAACTCTTCAGTTTGTTGCCTCCCTTATGGGTTATGCCTGTACTGTACATCAGAGGACAAATTCTGTCAGTCTGTGGGTGCATATGCTATGCTGTAGTATGCACAATAGTATGACCATAACCTTACCTTTCTTAATACACCTGGTTAACAGTTGTACTTAATGCACTACACAACCCAAACCCAATTGTATGCACTGTACCTATGCATTTACATATGATCCTGGAACCCCACACCCCTTACTGCATGTAATCCTCACAGTTTCTTATGTCTGCAGCTTGAAATACCATCTTTCAGTCACAAGTAGGCAGTACTGTGTTATAAAAGTAACATGGGGACACAGTTACACTACACCATCCAGACTTCCACCACTCTACCACGCAGGATTCCTTCTTTAACTTTGTGAGAGTCTGCATGAGCAGACATTTTACTCAAATTTCTCTACTCTAAATTTTTACACACATTTTCAGTGATGTACAAAATGCACTGATGTGTTACATTTCACTGATAACAGAAGTATATCTGGCTCAACTAGCACCCTGTGCCAGTACCCCGGACAAGAGCCCCACCTCCTCAGCTCTTCAAGTGAAGAGTAAAAACAAAAGTCCACTTCTTCTCCTGGCACACCAACCAGGTGGCCAGATATACAACACCCAACCACCACCACATCCAGTTAGGTCCCATTTCTGCACATAAACCCTGACACTCTTTCCTCTCATTTTAGTAAAAAAAAAAAAAGAAAGAAAGAAAAGAAAAGAAAATCTTTTTCTCTTTTAAAAAGTAGCAAGTTAATTGCTAGAAATGTAGCAAGCAGTTGCTATAGTTTATACCCCACACAGAATGCTACAGTGCTCAGGTTTTAGTTTTAAAAAAAATTAAACTATAGCAAAATGGTTGGTATATTTGCTACAGTTTATAACCCACACAGAGTGTGACAGCTCTCAAGTTTCATCTAAAAAAAAAAGATTTTTTTTTACTTTTAAATTGTAGCAACCTGCTATCTACAGTTTACACCACACACAGAGTGCTACAGAGCTCATGTTTGATCACAAATGCAATACTAGCTTTAAAAAGCCAGTATGCATTAAAGAGTGATCAGGATTGGCTGATAGCACCCCAACATGTTTGCACACTGGGCAGTTATGCACTTCGCACCAACCTAGCTATGCTACTGACTGACAAAGGGAAGTTATGTTAATAAAGCCAGATTGCACAACTGTCTGTGAATCATTGATGGTGGACAAGGATTACCCATATATGTCAGTCAAAGCCTTGGTGTATATCTAAACATCGAACACTGAAAAGTTCGAACACCAAAACCTCAAACTTGAAATTTCAAAGAGTGACAATATCGAAGCCATGGAACATCTAATTCTTTCCAAGGGAAAGAATTTGGTTGGCCATTTCCGCAGCATTTCTATTTCCTCCACTGTGGTGCAATCTAGGAGTTGGTATATTTAAGTGGAGGGTGGGGGGCAAAGCTCCCTACATTATAAATAGTTTTTAGTGTTCATGTGTTTCACGTTTTGTACTGGAAAAGCAATTTTTTTCCCAGGGGAAAAAACACTGTTCTCAGTCTTTGAGGTTTTCAGCTTTCGTGGTTTTTGGTTTGATATTGTAACATTCGAAGTTTTGACACTTCAATGTTATGATATAGACCCAAAGCTGTCTGTGTCACAGGAAGCACAAAGTGCTTGGCCTGTGTACTCATGCATACAGCATGTGTATATGCATACCACTTTAGGGCAGTGTTCCATTGGATGAAATGTGATTTTTAGAAATGTGCCTGGGTCTACAATATTGCACCTCAAGTAGACCTGGTGAGTGGCTTTGGCTTCTTCAGCAAATGGAAACAGCAGAGCTCCTGCATGATGTGCCAGGAAGAGCAGGACCTTGTCCTTCTTGCAGAGAAACCTCAAGGAGCATCTGCATGGCCAGCATGGTATCCCTTTGAAGAAGGTAGATGTCAGGTGTTGACTGATGCCACTGGCATCATCCATATTGGAGAGAAGTTTCATTGTCATTATGACCTGAGGTGATGCCACTCTGACCTGTTGTAATAACGGAATGTAGATATTCAGGAGAGTAAAACCAAAATATACTTTAAGGATTTATTTTGGGGGACATCCTGCCTTCAACTGTGTACAATATTGTACATGTATGCTTAACAGTCTATGCTTTGTTTTGTAGCTGCAAAGGAGACAAGCTGAACATAAATGTGTGCTGCAGAGTGTTGTAACTCTCCCATTAGCAATAAGTCTGTGATGTCTGTAACACTTCACTGTAAAACTGTAGCTGTGGTTGCAGCATATGAATGTGAAAGTTTATGAGTGCAATAATTTGCCCCATTGTGTCATCCTTCTGAGGTTCTAGTTGTGGAAGAGAAGGAGGAGAAGCCATATTCACTTCATGGCCTCAGGTGCTGGGGTGACACTGGCCACTAGATCTGCTTCTCAGCAAGCAGATAGTTGTCACCCTGATGGAGGTATCAGGGAGGGATTACTGGTGCTCTTCATGTCTGTCTGTCAGGATGTAGGGTGAAGATTCCTTTCCTGAAGGTGTACCAGAGATGTATCCAGTGGCCTTCTAGTGTAAGTTGTGGAAGCTGATTTGTACTGAGGTGTTCTGGAAACTAGATGCTTCACCTGGCAATGTGAAGGACATGCTGCTGTGACTGGTAGAGTTGAGTAACTTCAGGTTGTGCCCAACAGGCCTCCAGAGGAGCAACTAGGTTAAGCACTTGCCATCCAGGTGTCCCATGCTGGGGTTTGTTGGCCTGCAGACCAGCTTGTCTTCCAGCTATCCATTCTACCCCTTCCCAAGGGATTTTTGCTTCTGCTTCATGTTCTTCCCTTTCCATTTTCCTATCTACCTCATTGCTTGACTATTTATATGACAAATGGAATTACCAGTGTGTTATGCATATCCACATTGGTCTTTATCTTAACTGCTGTGCTCACACTGCTCTTCTTCTTGTGACACCTAGGTACTAGCTGTAGCTGTAAATCACTGCATTGCACTGGTGAGCATGCAATTAGCTTGACCATATTAGCCTGTGTTACCTGTGACATGTGTCATGTCTGCCATGTGGGCTGCTGTAGCGCTGCTCCTTCTCTGCAGAACCATAATAGTGATCATTGTGTAAGTGCAACACTTTTGTTTTTTATGCAGTCCTTTGCTTGCTTTGCAGACACTATGCCCTACCTATTACATGTTTGATTAGCTCTTCAGCACCTCACACAGCAATCTCCTGAATATTAGCACTGTGCAGGTATGCAGCACCTATCTATGATTCCCAGCCATTTAGCAATAATAAAACGGTACAGCATTTATTTTTTTATAACTGCAATGTTTTTAAATAAATCAAGCAAGCATCCAGTTTTATACCTAAAAATAATATTCTTAATTACATATCTTCAGCCATTGTGTTATATTTTAGGTAATCAAATAGAAGCTGATTAAGTTGTTTCAAAAGAGTAATGTTAAAGTTTATTAGCAAATGTAACCTACATTATTTAATGCTTGATCATATTTACTGGTAAACCAATATGAGACAAAACCAAATAATCAAATGAAAGCAGGGTGTCAAGTTTATCTCACGGTGTTGTGCATTCTAGAAAGAATGCATTATTAAACAAAATATAGTATGGCACTCACTATTCAGTTTAGGGAAAATATTTACTAGAAGCTGCATTATGCAGTGCACTGTAAGGATTCACTATCAATGTTCACATCTTGTTTAAGCAAAAGTGTGATCAATTGAAACCAAAACATGTAAAACTTTGGGAGATTGCCAGTCAAAACAGTGGCATTTCTAATGTTGAAAAACACACATACAGACACACACAGACCACACACAGACAGACACACACACACACACACAAATATATATATATATATATATATATATATATATATATATATATATATATATATATATATATATATATATATATAAACAAACAAACACAACCTTCTGCATGGAGCTGAAACCACAATGCCTGGTGTTCCAACATTCCAACATGGTAAAAAGATATTTAATGTCCAGGAAGATGGAACAACCAATAAACCAATTAGAGCTGAGTTGGCCTAGTGGGCTTATACACTGTACACACATACATGCCATCTTTGAGATCATTCAGAGAATAGGGAGAACGTGAGGAGCAAGATGCAGCACTCTCCTTCTTGGTCTTCTCTGAGGCTAGCCACCATAACAGGACATTGGTGATCTTTTTGCTTCATAGTTGAGTATCAATCAGCTATGCAGTAACAAACATTAGGCCTGCAATAATGTAATTTAGTGAAGGTAGAACAAGGGCAGTGCCAAACAAGGCCAGTCTTACACATAAGATAACTAGGTGGATGCCCAGGGTATTGCTGTCGCTGCTCTAAGTATGTATGCTTTTCCATTATTTATTTACTTATTAAATAAATTTATGGCATACAATGCCCCTATCTGAGGATACAGCAGCTGCAGTGCCATAGAAAGTCCTGTAGATATGTCCATTTAATTTGTAACCTTCTCCTTAAACTGCCCATGAACATAGGTTCATACGTGTTTACTGGGCTAATGATCACAACAGCCTTTTTAAGCCTAGCCATGCATCCCAAATCTCTGGTAAGTTCTGGTACCCTTTATGTGTAATCAGGGGCTTGGGAGATGAAACATTTACAAGCAAGGGTCTATAAGATGAACCATTTATAGGTTGCCTGTGTCCGTTAGAGACATAGGTGCCAAACCAGCAATGAATTTACTATTCCCCATCCAATTGTCCAAGTTACACTTGAATTAGGTTACGGAGGAACTCTGCTTCACATGGATGAGGAACCTGTTCCAGAGGTGGGCTAGTCTCTAGAATACATACCTGTCTATTCAGTAGGTCCTATTTATATCACAGGTAAGGTTTAAGTCTTTAAAACATGTAATTCAGGTGATGTTTGTTTTGTGCATATGCAGGAGGTTTGTCTCTCAGAGAGGGGTCTGACAATGCCCTGTATGCCATGCATTGACCTCCCCTTAACAGCCAGTAGGAGACAAAATACAAGGATGCGGCCTTGAGGCAGCCTGCACAGAACATATTACTTATGACCTGTATTCTTTTAGTGAGGAACCTCTGTAGAAGTTCCAGTTGTTGGATATGCCTGCTTAAGTATTCGATGTGTTAGCCTTCTCATTATTCTGCCCATGATCAGGTAGATCATGGAAGCTGCGGAGCAAGAAGCCAACAAATTTAATACTGTAGCAAATATTTCTGTCTCAAAGAAAAAGCTCGGTCGTAGCATGATGTAAGTTTTTTAATTTAGTGTTACTGTCAGGCAACCAGATATTTTGGATGTCTGGGGGCTGACTAGTCCTAGTTTTCAGCTGTCCCTGATTTTTCAGTAAGCATTTGATTTTGTCTAGTGTGCTTGCCTTGTCCATCATAATTATTTTTTCCTTGTAAACTACTGAAAAAAATTCCAACATTGTAGTTCCATGCTTTTTATTCCTCAGAAAATGTTTGTACATACAAAACCTGCTGTTCTGCTAAACAAATTTCAGTAACATATTTTGCTTGTTTATTTATTCATTTATCTGTTAGTTTGTTTGTTTATTTATTCCATTTGTTAACCAGGATAGTCTGACTGAGCAATGTCCATTTTCAGTGCAAGCCCAGGGTGAAAGTTTGGGTCTGTATCAGAACGACGAAGGATGAATTCGGTGAACGCTAAAAGATCGACACATATACATTGATCTACCACAACAGTGAAGGACGGAAACGCCAAAAGACTCAACGCCAAATGGATTTCCCTGGCCAGCAGGGTGATTGTGGGGATGAGGAAATATATCCTTTTCCCCACTGTAGAGCAGTCTCGGAGTTGGTATATATAAGTAGGGGGGTGGGGGGATGCTGAGGGGCTTGGCCCCCGCAAAAATGTTTATAAAAGTGTTTTGTGTTGTGTTTGTTTACTTTGGTTTAACTTACCTGAATGGCACTGTTGCTTCCGGGAATCTGTTCGGCGTTGTGAATTTCGGCATTTCCATCTTTCGCTGTTGTGGTAGATTGACGTTTATGTGTTGATATTCTATTGTTCGCTGAATTCATCTTTCGTGCTTATAATATAGACCCCGAAAGTTTCCATAAATACAGTAAGAAAGGCAATCGATACAATGCAAGGCACAATGAAAATATTTAAATACTGTGTATATAAAATAACAATAGTTTCAAGTGAGAGAGTAAGTCACCATGTTTTACATTATATACAGTTCTTGAAGTAGAAAATTAGTCTAGGATTAAGCTAAAGATAGTAATTGAGGTGAGATCCATTGAGAGGGAGAATATGGAGAGTATGGAGATAGAAGGGGAGAGGGGAGATGTGCTAAGTATAATAGGGGGGATTTGTTTTCATAAAATATGGGATTTGAGAACTGAAGAAATATGGGGAACTAAATGGGGAAGAGGTAAGGGGATGTATAGCTACTGAATGACAGTCTTTGAATGAAAATGTATGACAAAGAGTAACTTGAGCCAAGTACAGGACTAGATCCATGTGAAAGGTAAATAAAGATTTAGTTTGTGCAAGAAGGTATTATGACTTGTCTAACTTATAAGGGCAGGATAATGGAATTCGATAATTCTGTTTATTTGACTGAAAACGGAATCTTTGTGGTGGTTGTTAAATCTGATTATGCCATTTAGATTATGGAGTTGGAGTCAAATGGGTGAATATGGAGATGCAGATTGTTCTTTTTGTGGGTTTGTAATATAGGCTGTGCATGGCTTTCAACTGGTCAAGTGTTAGGACATGTTTCAGATTCACCCAGTTAACATAATGTAATGTGATAGCGTGATGGAAATTGGCTGCATATTTTGCATTTTTTGTTATATGTTTTATAACCTGTATTATAATTTTTTTGTATATTGGTTTTTGGGATGTTAATATGTTTGACTGTGGAGTACAGCAATGTGGGGAGCTGTATGATATGTAGCTGACTTGGATTAGTTAGGTAGTATTTGGATTCATATCATAGGCCTAGTTTTTTATGTGTTCTTGCAATTACATAGTATATGTGTTTATGGAATTGCAGTTTATGGTCAGTGATGACTTCAATGAGTTTGGTATTGGTAATCTGTTCATCGGTGCACTTAAATTGAAAGAAATAGAGTTGCCACCTAGAACAAAGTGAATTTGTTTAATTTTATTAGCATTCCGAATAATTGACAGTCTGATAGCCACAACTCTAACAGTCAATTAAGTGGTGTGCAATAAATGGATTATGGAGTTAACAGAACAGGTTAAAGTAGAGTTATTGGCATTTTGAACTTCACTGGCTTTAGGAATGGATGTTAAATAGAATGGGTCCAAGGACAGATCCCTGAGGAGCACCAGAGGTAGTTGTTTGGAACCTGAATAAATCTGTGCCCATGCATGTACTGGATGTGTTTGAGAAGTAGCTTTTGAACCAGATTACAGAGTTATTGCTGAATTCCATTTTGACTAATCTCTGAAGGATGAGGGGGATAAAGTACAATATGAAAGGTTTTACAGAGGTCCTGTCAAGATAATTGCTGCCCTATCTGTGGGGAATATGACTAATGGCTGCTCTTTGCTCATCATTCTGAATTTGCAGGACTACTGTGATTTGCATGAAACAACTTGGAATACTTTAATATGTGGCTACTGTTTCATGAAACGCGGTTGAAATAGAATACACAGCTATAATTTTAGCTATAACTACAGGCTGATGTGAGAACTCTCTGTAGAAAGTAACTGAACATCTTGTTTTCATACAGTCACTACAAGCTTTGCAGGAGTAGTATGTATTTGCAGGATTACTGTGATTTGAATTAAACAGATTGGAATACTTTATTGTATGGCTACTTTTTTGATGGAATTTCTATGGAATAAAGCTGAAATATAATACACAATTGTCATTTTAGCTATAATTGCTTGGGAACAGGAGCTGTTTGTAGAAAGGAAATAAGTCTCTTGTTTCACAGCTTAAACAGTCACTGTCTGGCTATGCAAAATTAGTGTGCATTTGCAAGATTGCTGATTTGTATGAAACAAACTGGAATACTTTAATGTGTGGATACTGTTTGTGTGGAATCTTACAGAGCTGAAATTCAGTACACGGCCATCATTTTTATTACAACCATCTAAAGTGCACACAGAAGAAGCTATAACTGCTGGGGATGATGGGAGCTGTCTGTTGAAAGCAACTCACTATACTAGTAAATTAAGGAATGTATTGTGTATAGACAGGACAATGATTAACAGGTTTAACAAGTGATCCTAAAGTCATTATTCAGGAAATGAGGCCATTGGAAAACATTTTTTTTAGATAGAGACCATCCACAGGTTTGTGTAACACAACACATAATGGCCTGGGAATTTGGAAACCTCCTGCACTGCTGTAACAACTGCCAATAATGTACAGTGTAAAACACCTATGGTCCTTGTGTTCTATATATTTTTTATAGTCCTAAGTCTATTTTACATGATAATTTGGAAAATTATTTCATTCCATGAAGTATTAGCAAATAGGCTGGGCTGTATGCTCATGTGTATGACAAAAAGAGGCAAATGCCTTATTTAAAAAAGCAATATAAGAATGTTGAAAATATGTGAAACTGTTCTGTGTGTAAATATATTACAGCCCTAACTTTTATATTAAAATATTGAATGCAGCTGTGTCACCACCAAGATTTTTTACCTATATTTCAGGGTCTGTGTTCTACATTGCTATCTGCAATGGATGTCAACATTTTTACATAGGAAAAACTACTTGACCATGAAACATGAGGATATATAAATACCTACATGTTATTTGTAGGCAAAACTGTATAAATGCTTTATATACTCATACTATGGAATGCTGTAAATATGTGTTTTTTATTTTGTGTTTTAGATTTCCAAAAGCAAGATTGTCATGAAGGTAAGAGATATAATCAGCTTGAGGTTAAAGATGTTAGAGGGCAAGTACTTTGGAATGATTTTGGGAAAAAAAGCAGGATTGAATGATGCTTTAAACTTTAGCTGTGTTTTAAAATTAAAGAGCGTAACTGTTTAACATTCACACCTGAAAGATTTATATGGGGTATTTTGAACAATGATATAATTTTATGTTTGTATAACATGGAGTGACTTTATGTAATGTGCTTACAGTCTGATGAAGTCCTGACATTTATGTCATTTTGTGACAAAAGCACTTACTGCATTTTATTAAATTCTTTCCAACAGTTTTAGCGAGTGGTCTTTATTATTATTATTATTATTTTCATTTTTTATTCTTTGGTCACTTTTACTTGAGTACTTTGTTTTGGATTTGTAGGACTGGTATGCATTTGCAGGATTAATGTGATATACATGAAGCAATTTGGAGTACTTTAATGTGTGGCTACTGTTTGCATGGAAGTTCACAGAGCTGAAATACAACATGGTCATCATTTTTATCACAATCATCTGAAGTACACACATACTTAGTTACACTGATGGGGCAGAGTTGTAACTGTCTGTTGAAAGCAACTTACTCTCTTGCAGGTTGCTCATTTTAAACAGTCGCTATCTGGCTTTGTAGGTCTAGTGTGCATTTCTGTGAAGTAAGATGGACTACTTAAATGGACATCTGAGATGTGCACAGACAAAGAAGGTGTAACTACTGGGTCTGTCTGTAAATGAAATTAACTAGCTACCTGCTATTACTAGTTCATTATCCTAGCTTTGTATGACTAATATGAAATGTGTGAAGCAATATGGAATACTTTAATGTGTGGTCATTGTTTCAGTGGAGCACAGTCAGATATCTGAATTGTACACAGAAGTGAATATAACTGCTTGGTGGGGGGGCTTGTCTAAATGAAAGTAACTTTTGCTCTTGTGGTTTGGTCATTTCAAATAATCTTTCAGAAATAAGGCATAAAATGCATCACAGAACATCCAGACCATCAGAGCTTCTGGGATCCTGGTGGTTCCCATACTCCAAAACTATATAAGTGGATCTTGACACATGCTTAATAGTATTTTCTGCCCTGAATCCCACATTGTCTAATAATGGGACTTCTAAGAGCTGTGCACAGAATGTCATTTTAGATTGTCAGGGGGGGTCTTGAATGATGTCCTTACTTCTTTAAGTTTCAACAAAACCACCAAAGGGAATACAGGTAATTATAGCTTGTGTTGGGCTGGGGACAGTATGATCATTATTTCTTTTTCTTGCCTCAGAAACTTCAAAAATGTGCATACAGGGTCATTAAAGCTAGTATAGGAGCAGTATACTGTTAAGGAGTAACAAGTTGGAAGCATTAATGTGATCCTTATTTTTTCACTTTCCCCACAATCAAACTTCAAATATATATACATATGGCTGTTTTTGTGGGAATTTAAGGAGGCATGCTGTTTATATATGTCTTTCAGTAACAGCTTCAAATATGTTATGTTATGTTATGTTATATTATGTTATGTTATGTTATGTTCTTCTTGTTTTTTTTTCAATTTTTCCCAAGTCAGATATCAGAGAGGTATGCATTTAGTAGCTTTCTTTTGGAGGGAGTGATGAAAAGACATGCTATCTGTATGATAGCAGCAACCTGAAATATATGACAGTGCCCAGTTTATTTTCATCTCAATCTAACATCAGAAAGGGATTCTCCAAAGGTGACTATCTTTTTTTTGGGGGGGAGTGAGGTGGAGAGGTGAGTACTATTCCCAGAAATTATATATATATCTTTACAACTGTTTGTCTTCTGAGTTAATTGTGAACTGCTATTTTGTCAGTTTCTTCCTCCTACTTCTCTTTACTTACCTCCGTTATTTCAAATCTACTCTTAACTCCTTCCTCCCAATCTCTGTATCTTTGCATCTAATATACTCTGCCTGTTTTTGTGTTATAAAGCTGTGTGGACTGCTTCTTCATCATGGAATCTATACCTGCACATCTCACAGTGATAATTCAGCAGTTATTCAAATTTGTTCCAACACCAGCAGTTGAAAAACAAAATGGGTTACTTAATTCTATGAGCAGCAGTGTTCCTTGCTGCTCTAGACAAGACTTATCTGTACATGCTAACCCTTTTGATAATGGCTCCCACTTCAACCTTAAAGCCTGACTTTCCATCCCGGACGTCATGATACAGGAACCTATGGGTAAAGGTACTCTTATTTCACAAATTAGATTCTTTGAACATAATCTCATTAAGTATAGAAATTTACAGCTTGACAACACAAGTGTGTTAAAAGAGTACCCAAAGGCTTAAGATTTTGGAAGTTTACTGCCTAATTTCTCTTTTCACTATGAACTTACTGATCTGTTCGACTATACAGAATAATAAGTTAATTAAATTGCTTATTACAAGCAATGAGTATAAAAATCCAGTTTTTGGAGAATGAAGTACTGCAATAATTACACAATAATATTGAGACTGATCCATATTTTTAAATGTACAAACAAGAATATTTCAAGATTTTAATAAGGTTGACAACCTTGTAAAATAGAATAAAATAAGGAAACAGAAAAAAAATACTTAGGGATAAACAAGAGTATGATGAAAATCGTGCTTATCCCAAAGCTAAGTACCATCAAAACAAGGTGCTTAATTCTTATAATGAAAAGCAACAGGAACATGCTTATAAAGCTAGACCTTAACCTTTTCATTAGAAATGACACTGAGGTATTTAACAATTTTGGAACTGGAGAGCCTGACCATAGTGAAAGAAGGCCCTCCAATAGATTTGTTCTCCAGAGTCCCCCTTTTCGGAATCAGCAATTGAATTCTTCCAAGCAATTGAACAGGACCAGAAAAGGGAGGAACAACAAGAAAAAAATGAAATGGGACTTTTTTTACTGACTGCTTAGAGAATGACAATGGCTGTTGCAAAATTGTTACGAATGATGGCTTCAAAATGTTTAGTTACCTTGAACTGGATAGTATATGTTTTGCTTTTTAAAAAGGGCTTACATTTGCTCCTGTCTTTAAGCAGGATATAATACAAGTGTTATTGCATTTTAAACTGTTTGTAGACAGCTCAGCCTTACATGTTTTTTGGTCCCCCCTCCCATCTAGTAATTCCTTGGTTTTGAAAAGGAAGCATGCAGTTGTACCTCCTTGCTGCCCTAGGATTTCTGTTTTTGAGAGAGTTTGTGAGGGTAAATTCAGGCATTTCTTGAAAAATAGTAGTAAAGTAAAAGATATCTTAATGTCTGAAGAAAGAGAACTGTTGGTCCAGATTAAGGGCAACAAGGAGATCTGTGTTATGAAACTGGATAAGGTTGGGGTTTGGTCATAATGTTTTTTTTTCCTTTATGGAAGTAAGTTGTTGGAATTATTACATGACACTTCTACATACTGTCAGGTATCAAAAAATGAAATGAACATAGCTTACTCTAAAACTGATTTTTATTTCAGTGATCTTGTTCTTTAGGGACTATGTTAACTGATGCTTTGTATTTTGTTAAAGTTAACAAGCAAGTAATTCCAGCAATCTTTGGAATACCTAAGGTGCACAAGTGTATACATACCCGTCACTTAGACCTATTGTGTCAGCAGCTAAATCCAAAACAGAGACCCTAGCTATGTATGTTGCTGCAAGCTGTAAAGTTTTGGTGGAAAGTGATAATCATATTCTGTGTGACTCTTGGCATTTGTTGCATTTGTTACATTATGTTCCTTTCAAGAAAAATGTTAGTTGTATCACCATACATGTGATTAACTTGTTCTCAGTGATTCCACATGATGAGGATTTACAACATTTTCATAATGTTACTTAAGGACAAAAAACCAATGCCAGTAAGATATATGTTATTCAGGAATTCCTTGAAATAATTATTAAAAATAATTTTGTTTATTTTGATAGTGAGTTCTACCATCAAATTACAGGGGTAGCGATGAGTGCTAGATGTGCTCCCACTTATGCAAATTTAGTTCTTGTAGATTGGGAGCACACCAAGGTTTTCAATTCCACGTTTTTCCATAAAGTATTTTGTTATTTCAGATTTTTGGATGACATCCTAATTTTGTGGGACTATGAAGTTTCCATGATTGAGGAATTCCTATCTGAGCTAAACGCCTCCGCAAGCTTCTTTGAGTTTACTTCCACAGTTGGAAGTGATTCCATCAACTTTCTTGATGTTACAATAACTGACAGGCAGCAAAAATGATATGTTGCAAACAAATTCAGAAAGGAGAGTTATTCAGACTCCTTTCTACACTATAATGGTTGCCATCCCTCTTATCAAAAGAAGAATATAATCAAAGGCCAAATGGTACACCTGTCAAGAATAGTTTCTCTTCCTCAGGATTTACTAATCTTCCGTGTAAGACTAGATTAGTCTTACACAAAAATGCCAGTCTAAGAGTATGACGGCAGCACTCCATGCATATTAATGAGGACGCGCTGCCTCAACTCTAAAGCTTACATGGAGCATGGACGAGTGTAGGGGGCATGTCAGACTGCTGAGCAGTCCAAAAATCCACGCCTCTGCACTGACAAAACCCAAGAAATGTCGAGTTACATGAGCGAGTCCGCTCACATGTGTACATTGTAACACTACACTCCCTCATATGTTAAACCTCATACAAATTTAAAAATTAAAAGAAATTTATTTTTTTTTGTTTTATTTCCAATATAGCTGCCCGTATTTGCGCGTGTTTGTGCAGGATTGCCCATTGCCTAGCTACAGTTAGCAGCTTAGACACCGAAGAGGATAATAAGAAAAAAATATGCAAATTAAGCAAAATAGCACTAGTGTAGTTGTTAGAGCCTTCGCACAAAGAGGAGGCATTCCCGGTTTGAGTCCCACTACTGCATGTTCCATTTTGTGTTGGAAATCTGTATACAAAAATATTTCCTGACATTTATCATGTATAAGTTTTGTAAAAAGCATTCAAATGTTATATGTAGTAGTGAACTAATTTTATATATATATATATATATATATATATATATATATATACATATACATATACATATATATGAAGGTGAAATGGTTATGCATTCTGAGGCATGAGTAACTTATTTTAAGCAAAATAAAGCACTGCTAAGCACATTTTAGCAGTATTTAGCATATTTAAAACCAATTGCTCGTAGCTGAGCAACGTGTTAACAAGTGCAATGTATTTGCGCATAGCTGTGCACTGCTCTAACCAGCGCAAAAACAACATATTTGCGTGTAGCTGCACACCACGCTAACCAGCGCAACATTGGGCAACGTTGGGCAATGTTGCGCAACATTGGGCAAAGTCGGGCAAAGTTGAGCAAAGTCGGCTAAACACGGCCACACCTCCTTTACTGTACCTTAACCATTCAGGTCTGGCCAGTAGGAAAATAAACAGCAGTGACAGGGCTCAAACTCAGGATACTATGCACTATAGTCACAGTACATAACCACTAAGCCATGACAGCATTTCATAACCATGTACTTTCAGCAGACACATATCTATCAAAGGAATATTAAACATTGCTAACATCAGCTAAGCAGGTGTGCCTACAGCTGAGTTTTTTCAAAACTGGCCAATCACAAATAAGTGTGGGAAATGAGGCATATTTAAGCTCCACAGGTGGGAATACTTGCCATAACTGGTTGTAGCTCCCTTCTGCAGTCAGCATGGTCGGTGTTGGAGAAGGCACTTGATTTCGAGTGCAACGCTGGGGCATTGAGGAGACCAAAGTAACGGTTTGGCTCCTTGTCCACAATCATGAGGAAAGACTCCTGCAGGGCCAGTACCAGGGCACCCAATATAAAACAGAAGCCTGGAACAGTCTAGCTCGTGGTCTCACCAGTGCCACTGGCGTTCCTCGGACTGTTGAGCAAGTCAGGCATCATTATTCTGACCTGAAGCAATGCAAGGAGGATCAACTGGACCAGTGGATCCAGGAGTTCCATGCGATGCCTAATGCCCCAGCACTGAGTAAGTAGCCATTGTATTAAGTAGTTAAGAATTGCTATGCTTGTCTATACTATGGATAGGTATGACTCAATATCACTGCATTTACTTCACAGCTGCAGGTGTCCGGGCTATGAATCAGCAAGCCCATGAAGATAGGTTGCAAAGGCTGCGTCATCAGGCAGGTTAGTAATTATTCTGCATGTACTGTTATATAAAATAAATGAGAGAGCCTTCAAAAAGTGTTTTAACCTAATAAATAAAGGTGTAATAATCCTTTAATAAATGTATAATTCCTGGAGTGCATCTGTGTCATTTATTTTTTATATGTTGTTGTACTGTTGCATTTTACAAATAGTACTGGTGTATTAAGCAGTGTTAACTCACACATGGGTAGGCCCATATAACGTGGATGAAGGGAGTGCCAGTAGCTTTTAAGCATATGTACAGTCCTCAACTGTTGGTTCATGCCCAGCATGTACAGGTTAATCTGGTACATGAGTAGCTTGGTATTTTGTTCCCCAGAAATGTCAGTGTGCTGCCAGAAATGTAGGGAGCTGTTAACATATAACTGATACTTTCACCTGAACATGTCTAGATAATTATATGAAAGTAGAGCTGTCAGTGTACCATCTTAGCAGTAGTGTGTGTGAGCAACTCTCAAAATATGTTGCAGTAACATCTGCATCTTGGACAGTTTGTATGTAAGATACAGCTCATGTATATAATGATCTAGCAAAATCCAATTGCACAATATAAGGACATTGGGTAGTGTAATAACACATGTAAGGGACATATAACTAAAAGTTAATAGGAATGTAGTGAAAACTAGAATGATATATAAGTTGTTAGTTGAGCTATCCTTTTCCACCCTACTGTATGTGCATAAAAAATGTAATTCCACACCTCAATCGGTATGTCTAATCTCAAAACATTTGTTGGGGCATATGTCCTATTGGTTTATAAATATTTGCATTTATTTCTATGCATGTGCCCTGTTAAAATACCACAATATTGGTGGCTTGTTGCCATCAATTCAACCTGCATGCTGTTGTAATGTCCACTATTGTTCTATATATGCATGTGTTATGCTTCCTTTTCAACTGTTGAAAATCTGGTGTGTTGGGTTAATGCGAATACTTTTGCATGCTGCTATAACTAATTGGGAATGCTGTTGACTGTTACTAACCCATATCTTTATTAAACCCTCCAAAACATAGTTCGTATGGGAAGGCCGGTCCCAGCGGACCCACCTGTCCCACCTCAGCTGACCATGGCACCTGGCACCAGCAGGTCCACTGCCCAGCCTGGGACCTCCTCCTCCGTTAGTCCTGTGCCATCTTCGGGTGGAAACACTGCACGGGATGGGGCTCGGCCCCCATGCAAACATGGGTGGAGGAGGGCCACCTATCACCCTTCGAACGGTCCGGGCTGTGGTGCGTAAAGAGATTGAATGTTCTGTTGCAGAACCTCTATGCTAGCTTGAAGCATGAGTGGCGCAACTCCTGGGTCAGTTTGCCCCTCCTACACAGTCCCCAGCACAGCCACCCTCTGGGCTGTGAAGGTGCAGTGTTGACTGCCCATGGGTGGGGACCTCAGTCCCACTGTTTCCATCTGTGGGCTCATGGGCTTGCAATTTCCAAACATCCTTCCCTGTCAAAGGTGTTCACCCACTACATGTGTCATATACCACCCCTGTATGCATCTTGTTTGTCTTGTCTGTTTACCTCCCCAACCTACCTCCCCAAATATACCTACTTCCCTTACCCCACATTCCACTCTCACCTGAAAAAAAAAGGGCAATCTGCTCCCAAAAAAAAATTTACACCCCATACATAGTTGCCCATTTTGCACACATGTCCACTGGACACATGAAATGTAATTTAATTGGCATTACAACATACTTTGTTGTCCTCACCCCTCTCTCAGGGGTTGAAGGTTTCATATCTACCTCCAAATTTATTCCATATGCACAGCTGTTGCTGTTAAAGAAATGGGCAGCTATGGATCTTCCCTACACCCGTCCTGCATATCCCGAGCTACTTTCCATACTGTCTTTCCCTCTTTGTGCCCCTTTTTCATCACTTTCCTATCTCCCCATTTTTCTTTTCTTTCAAAGAAATGAGCACTGGGGTTAGCAGGAGTAAGCACTATTAAGCAGTAGTTAGCAGGATTGCGCGAGTGTGCGCTTCTTTGTGCTTAGCTAAGCATTGCTAAGCATCGTGCAAACCTGCGCAAATCCACTTACAACTGCTTAAAAGTGCCTTAGTCACTCTGTATGTGAGGGCTTGTTCTGCTCAGGAGCAAAATAAAACACCTTTGTCAGTCTCGAACGCCGGACCTTGTACACACTACACATCATCAAGTACCACTAAGCCACGGTAGATATACAAGTTGGTGCTGAAATAAATATATCATGCATCAGAATGAGTGAATGTAAAGGAAAAATAGGAATGCCATACCACACAACTTGTTCTGTGGATCTTTACCAACAGTTGTTGTGGGATTACATTACATGACTGTGATAAGAGAAGCAGCCATTCTTGCAGGAAATAATGTTACACCATCACTTTACAACCCCACACAGTATCACAGCAGGACAAACACTGGCATATCTGTTTAGGGCAGAGGCCATACCTCCGAACTGTCCCTAATTTTCAGGGATGTCCCTGATTTTGGCACAAATTTTAGTTCTGTCCCTCTGAATCCCTCCTAAAACTAATGACTTTGGCCAGAAAGGTGGTGAATTACACTTAATGAATAATGACAATAATTAAGAGTTAGACACTTCTTTTACTTCAGAAAAGGTGTATTAATTCATATGCTCTGATTCTCTCAATGTTTCAACTTAATGGCACTAATATTTTAAAGGTGTCCCTGACTTTTTCTTTACTTTTCCCTGAGTCTGTTCAAATATGTACCTGAGTGTTTGAGAGGTCTGGTAGAGGCAGAAACACAGAGGGATATCAGCCTTTCTGCTGTTAGATACTGTGCAAATAGCTTTGGAAGGAGTTTCAGAAGCATACCCTTATGTAGGAATACAACACTGAAATACAAATGGATGTAGCCATGTACTGGTAGCAACCAACTGTAACAATGCCATTGATCTATTGCTGAAAAGACCTATGTGGTGCACAGACAAAAAATAACATGCTATTATCTGGCTACCATATGGATAGGTCCACAGTTGGGAGTTATGCAGACAGACTACTTGCCTTGATAAACTAACATGTACACAGCAACCCTGTAAGTCCAGCAAGATAAAATCTACACAATAATACTTACGGTCTCTGTACTTCTGCACTCCTACCCAAATGTAGAATATACCTGTGTGTGCAGGGTCTACCAAGGATGTAGGTTAGCATACTCACTGTACTGAAATGTGTCCAGTTTTTCTGAGCAGCTTGTGCTAATGTCAACACTAAAAAAGCACAAACTGTTTAGAACTGAGTAAATGAATATTCACAGTATAGCAGTTCACAAACAATTCTTGTGCCAAAGGAATACATCTCAATAACTAGCTTTGTATGGCAGTTAATTGTAAAAGTTGAAAAGAAAGTACATCTTTCCATGTATCTTGGGGTAGCATTTTGAGGGGTGAGTACATTTCTACACTGACAAGTGGGTACTGGAAGCAGCAACATTAGGTCTGAGTAAAAAATGTAAATCTCTGGCTACACTCTTGGCTTCTGATATAAGAACTATACTAACCTTTTGTCTTAAACAATGATGTCCACACCAAACAAGGATGATCTCCATCTTGGAAAGCTGAAAGGGCCACGCCTACCTGAGTTAGCAATTTATAGTACTGGGTTGCTATGATAGTGATTACTGCAATTACTACACAGCAGGCTGCATACAATTAGCAAATGGTGGCCATTAATTGGTGCAGAGGCCATCACATGCTCATGTGCAAATACCTACAAAAGCAGGCTGCAATCTCTGCCAACAAACTCAATCACTCTATTGCAGAGACTGACAGAGAGAGAGAGAGAGAGACAGAGAAAAGGAAAATGAAAAAGAAATATTACCAAAACATACAAAGGAAAGGTATGTGACACATATGTATTTAGTGGCATGTAGTAGATGTTATTGAAGAATAGTCTACATAATGTGAACCATTCATATGTGGCAGCAGTAATTATTTATGCATAGATGTACTGCGTAACTACTGCTATGGACAATACAGTGTGTACCTGTGGGCAGTGGGACATACCTGTGAAATGTGTAGCTCAGCATTAAATGTCAAAGATCTGATCCATGTTATCTGTGTTCTGTATAGTAGTGTGGCCAATGGCTGTTGGGGGGGATTAGCACTGACATTATATAAACATGGGTGAGACAGAACAATACATGCATAATAGTCATATTAAAGTATAGCTTAGCATTGGCAACTGCTGTAGCAGTCTAGTATGCTTATCTAGCATTTGTAGCCATATATACCCCCCATAATGTTAGTGTGTGTTCATATGTGACACCTGTTTGTGTTGCAGCAAGGCCCAACAGTTCAGCTGTGAGGTCCAGGGACTTACAACAGTGTGGACCTTGTGTGTCTATGTCACACACATATGGAGAAATATATATGTGTCACATATATTCACATCTGTATATGTGCATAGAGCAGGGGACATATTGCAACTGTTGGTAAAGGGTGGAGATATATATGTTGGTGAAAGTTAGTATGTGCATATTTTTATGTAGGTTTTAGTGTGTGACAAACAAGACAGCATACAGTGCTGGTATATGACATGTGGTGGTTAAACACTTTGGGTTGTTTGTTCAGTTTGCAATGTTGAAGCCAGTGAGGCCTGCTAAAGCTACCTGGGCTGTGAACACCTGCAATGCATTTATCCCAAGACTGTGCAATTTTATTGCATTACTGTACACCTCACATCCTTTGTATAATTGATATTCTCACTATGAAAGGTGAAATGTATATGTGCCTACATATATATGTATATGTACACCAATGGATGTGTATATATACATATATATATATATATATTTATATATATATATATATATATATATATAGTTATATATACTCATACACACCTACATCTACTTGTTGCAATAGATTCTCTGTACTGTTGACTGATTGTGATGGTCAGTGTGTTTGTGAATACGTCAAAGATATGTATCTGTGGGATAGCTTAGTGGGAAACTGTTTATGTTATAGTATTATGGGTCCTTGCTTTGATACTAGCAAAAGCTGTGCATTCTGTTGCTAGGCAGAAAAAGTGCTATTGCATACAGTGTGATTAAGTCCCTTGGTTTTTACTAGGGTGTGTCATTGGAGACTAAAGCACTACATCTATGATTATTGATTGGTACTGATGATGAATCCAAATCCTGTGTGTACTGTAGTACTACATGAAGCTCTGGGCCTGTACAGCAAAGTATGGTGCATGTCCACATTGCTTGCATCCACTATTTTGTGTGGTCCATGTATTAATCACAGATTACATTTCTCAAGATTAAGATTGTGTAAGTACTGACACACAGTACTGTATAGTACACACTGAAAGCTTATCTGGGTTGTCATACCTTTGTGTCCTGTAATTATGTCTGAAGTGTGTGTGGGTATGTCTGTACATTTCCTTTGACATATGTGTGGTAAAATATATAACTGCATATCTAACAACATTCATAGTGTACTACAGCAGTATGCGACCTATATTCCCAATTGTGCACATATTTTGGACATGGGTTTGCCATTAACAAGTTGTGCGGTATAGTAGTAATACATTTACTGGACCTTACACTCATTGTGATGGATGATATATTTCTTTACACATCAGCTTGATGTATATCTGCTGTGGCTAGGTGGTGCATCGTGTTGCATACAGTGTGCCAGGTACTCTTGTATAGTCTTATATAGTGATTTTATTTTGTTGCTGTGCAGAACATGGTTCATTAGATTTACAGTGAGCCAGGCACTTCCAAGCAGTTGTGGGGTGAGCAGTGATAAGTGGCAGTTAAAGTGTTTCACTCTCGGTTAGCTAATAGGTTGCTATATATAGCAGTTCAGTGATATCTGTACTGTATAATGTTAAATGTGCCATATGACTTGCTCAGACATATTTTCACATTTATGTCTTCCAGGGATTATGGCACATTGCAGGAACCTCACTTACAGTAGTGCTGAAGATTACATAATTACTACCAGTATGATTCAGCACTACAGTCCCATGTTCTCACAAACCAGCTAGGACCAGCAGGAGCATACTGCAATGTGGCAAGATGTTGTCCGCAGGGTAAATGAAGTGGGCCTGCATAACTGGACATATGAGCAGGTACGCCACCACTGCAGTGATCTTCTCAGACATGTCCGTCAGCATGCTGCTGATGTGCGGGGACAACAGCTTGCAACAGGAGGTGGTGTTAATATCTACCCCCCCTCACCATAGTGGAGGAGCTGCTTCGGAGCCTGGTGGCACCTGCCCAACAACAGCAGCAGCAGACATACACCATGATGGAGGTTGGAGCCACCCAGCAAGCACACATGGAGCATGCAGGTAACATGGCATATCTGTAGACTACTGTTATCTGTATTGGTAGATCATGCATATGTGAAATGTGGAGTGTGTCGTTAAAAGATGTGGAGCCTGTTGTTGTGCAATACTGATCATTTGGAACATAATCTGTAGCCCTGTGAATGTAAACTGTTGTTGTACTCTAAGATTGCAAACACACAGTAGCAATGCCACAGTTGTGGCCACTGACAAACTGTCTCATCTCTATGTAGGTCCCTCTGGGGTGACATCAAGGCAGCAGACAAATGCTGGTGAGTGTGTTCTACATTTATTATCGTAAATAAAAAATGCATGTCATAGTTAAGGTGTAGGTCATGTACACATGTAACACACCTACCCATAATGCATGCTGTGCATGTTTGGTGTAAGACCACACATATCTCACTAATGTGATTAGCTGCCTCAAACACATGCAATACCCAGACCATCTCAAACAAATGTGGCTAGACTGTAGTGACCATTGGATAGGCACAGTTGATACTCAACATGCACATAACATACACATCTATGTCATACACAGAGCATTTTAACATGCTACACATAAAGGATTCCCAAACCCTCTGTAAAGACACACTCCAGTATCCAAAATCTCATCCACAAATTACACATAATATACCTGAGAGTAGAGGTCTATCATGGGGCATTTAAACACTGTGCAACACACTACACATTCATGTCAGGGAATGCTCCTTATTGGCCTCCTTACAAACTCATGTAACAACTGGTTGTGAAATGGTGAATGTAGCCAAGGTAGTACAGTTCCGCTCCAGCATGAGTAGTGCTGGTTTGGGAAACATTTGTAGCCTTCAGTGACCACATGATGCTTCATGATGATGGACTATGGTACTATACCCCATCCAGTTATTGTAACCACAGTACTACACATAGCTTTCATTGCTATACACCTTGCTATACACCTTAATGTTGCATGTGTGCACACATATGCACCTCTAAACAATATGCATACCAATCACCATTTGCATAACTGACACATATATCTCTTGTGATGCTATTGAGTGGTTAGGTAATATGACACACATTGGGTATGTGTAGTGTTTAAATATGCAGTTGTGTTTTAGCATGCCATGTCATAGATGACACTGGCATGTCCACAATATGATCTACACTCACCATAAGTACCGTACATTGGATATGTGGCCGAATGGTATTCCATCAATTATCCATGCACCACTGATGATGTTGTGTGAATACTCATCATGCATGTGCTAAAAATATGTCTACAATTATTTGCTTAAGACACAGAGGCTGTAATCAGCATTGGATACCTATCTGACACACATATACACATCCAGCCATGGTATGTACACCTGTTTGTTATGGTGCACAGTACATTACAGAGTTTTGAATACCTGCACAGCAATGTTGTGTCCATGTATGCATTGTGTTCCAGGGGGTGGCCCATCACCTAATAACAAAACACATGCATCAAAGCCATGCATACTGTTACTAACAAGGACTGTCTACACTTGCACTGCATGCTGTTGAGCAACACATGTCCTGCATGCTGACATGTGTGATATGACTGTTTTGCTTGTGATACTATACCCTACCATCACCTGCTATTGTGTATGTTCTGAGATTGCTGGTGTTGTGTGTGTCTGCTTTAGGGAGGAGTGTATTTTTGTGTGTGTGCATGTGTGCATGTGCACATGTGTGCATGTGTGTATGTGCGCATGTGTGCATGTGTGCATGTGCGCATGTATGCATGTGCGCATGTGTGCATGTGTGCATGTGCACATGTGTGCATGTGCGCATGTGGTCTGACATCATGTTCAGGTCTTAAAGTGTGATTCCTGTTTTCCTCTCACAGGTGCCGAGGTGGGGCTGGTTCAAGTACAGCAGGGAACCTGGTGTCACTGAGACAGACAGTGATCATTAGGATAGGTGTGTTGAGGCACAGGCAGGTTTGTCAGGGTCTGTTGTTGGGCCACCAATTGACAGTACACAAGTCTCCACCCCATCCATGCACACAGTCATACTGCCTGTGCATCCATCATCACCATTGCCCTTAGCTGAGGGACAGTGTACAGTTGGCACTGGCAAGGACAGTGTGGTATCTATGGCACATGTATCAGGACACAGCAGCCATAGCCAGATGTCTGGAATGGTACCACATAGGTAGATGCCCATGGGTTCTCATCAGAACACTGCTGGTCATCATGCCCCTGGCAGATGTGCCACACTTCTTTCTACCACACGCACGTTCCAGGCTGTCATGGAGGCACAGACATGAATGGAGCGGTACACCAGACAGGGACTAAGGGCACAGCGGGATCATAGCACCTCTGTAAATGACAGTATCAGTGACCTAGCAGATGCCATACGTAATTACACTGAGGTCATTGATAGACGTTGGGGTGAGACATTGGATGTCCTCCACAATGTCATGCCCATGTGTCAGGACAGTGCAGCACGGTTGAGACATCAACGTGGATGTATGCCAGCAACATCAGCAGCTGGAGGTCACCGTGGACATCCAGCAAGTCACAGCCACTCCCGTAGTGCCAGTACCAGCCCCAGCAATGTTGGGGGGTGTCCATAGACTGTCCTAGATGACCATGTGCACGTGGCTCTGGCCAGTCCCAACAGGGACCTGGATCCAGTGGACATATGTCAACCTCTTTGGATAGTACCCAGTCTGGATTAGTACATGATACTGTCTGTAGCACCCCTGCCAGGCACAGGTTCCATATCCATGGCCAGAGACGGTGATCTGTAAAGCCTGCCAGGTACAGTCTGTAGCTATCTCACAAATCTCCGTATATGGCAGCCACATGGTGGAACTGTGTGCATGCAGACACACACACATAAACCAAAAACCTAGGGCAAACACATACCTGCACATTACATCAACATTGGCCCATAACAGTACTCATGGCCCTCACACACACTCACACACACATGTCAATTGTATGGCTCAGTGTAGGCCTCTGGCAAACCAACAACACACCCTGTGCATATGATGAAACCTGTGCCACCTCCTGTCATCTGTAACATTGATGCAGGAACAGGCTAACATGGTGCTGATGCACAGGGTGACTTTAATAAAGTATAGCAATGGTTGAATGTGTAGCATGTTGTCAGCAGTAAAGTGTAATGATATTCTTGAAGGTGTAGCTGAGCAGGCATGATGTATTAAAGCTGTAATTAGCAATGATGTATCGTTTCCACCAGTGTTTATTCCAATTGTGTTTTGTTTGCCCATGTGCCACTTGGCTGATGTGTGTAGTTGTGTCAGCATGTGTTATACAGTGGACAGTAAGTGTGGGGTGTGTGCAGCACAGGTCTGCAGGTGTACATTTGTGAACATGGTGGAGGTGCACTGTCTGCATGTACGTTAATATTGGACACATGTGCAGGGTGATATGCCCTGTATTGGCCAGTGTTAACACTCCATACTTTCTATTGGTGGCCAGTATGCATTGTACTACACACATTTTGGAACTTGAGTACACATGTGTGTGTATGACACGGATTGACACTGTGCGGTGGGTGATGCTGTTGTTGCTATCTGTCATTGGTTTGCATTGCTAAGGTTAACACTGTCCCAGCTGCATAATCCTTTATTAATGCACACTGTTCACCTACAGGGTTGCATGGACTGTACTATCACAAACACAAGAAATTCTCACTTATACAGTAAAAGTGCATTAGTCTCATGGATCCCTGCCATAAACTAAATATATAATAGAAGGTATGAAGTTGTAACAAAAAAGAGTTACATACCAAGAAGGGATAACCTATCTGGTCAGTATCATTGGGAAAATACAATCCCTCAATAAACATACAAGGCAAGCTTCAAAAAACAAAATGGCAAGGATTCCAAAGACAACACTAAAGCTTTCTTCGGTGTTGTTCATAATCTACAGGGGAAATCTCAGATCAGGTCACAGTTAATGTAAATGGTCACAAAGTACACTTATTTGACTGACATTACCAATTCCTTGTCAGTTTGAATGCAGATTTCACCACCCTGTCATTATACAAGGGCCACATTTCCAAACCTGAAGAATGCAAAACCTGATGATTCACAGACACTCTAGTTAAAACATCTCTTTAACAAAGTACACACCACAGTGGCAATAGTACTGGACAGTGTCCCTGGCTGTGTCATACACAAACTGACATATGAAGTCACCACTCACCTAAACGCTCTGTCCAGATGCAGCCTCTATACAGGTTACATACTTGTGGAATGACACACAGTAATGGTGTTCACAGTCCACAAGGGCTGAGCTACAACATCTTCTTCTTCTTCTCCTTTTGGATGCTCCCATTAGGGGTCGCCACATTACATAATTTCTTCCTAGCCTCTGCATCTTGCGCTGTCACACCATCCACCTGCATGTCCTCTCTCACTACAGCAATAAACCTCATCTTAGGCATTCCTCTTTTCCTGTTACCTGGCGGCTTCATCCTTAGCATCTATTTCACAATATACTCTGCATCCCTCCTCAGCACATGTACAAACCAACTTAATCCTGCCTATCTGGCATGGTCTACTAACCTTCAAACCTGGCCTGACCCTCTAATATACTTATTCTTAAACCTGTCCACCCTCGTCACATCCAGTGCAAATGTTAACATAAATTTATTAAGGGTAGAACTACAACAGGTCCTGGAAACTCTCACCCTATAAGCCAGACCAATGTTATCTGGAAGGCTATGGAGCACAGCATTATGGAACTCATTAACAGAGACATTATGAACCTGCAAACACTGCACCATACCCACTTAGGTTTTCTAAAGGCCAGATCATGGCTCCTACACCTAGTAGACTTCAAGCCAGTCAACAAGACTATAGGTGAGGGAGGGGAGGTTAACACAGCCAAACTATAGCTCACCAGCAATTCATACCCATCCCACATACTGGTATTATATATAACCTCAACAGACTGACCATAAATAATTGTTAGATGATGGCTTGACAACCGATGCACAGATGTAGGACACACAGTAACATTTGCAGCCTCCATGTACTATTCTATGCCAGTAACAAGTGGTATTCACCTGCACTCAGTCCTGGGACCACTCCTGTTTGGCATATAGCTTTCTTAGGTACAAGCAAACACAGTAGGGATATGTCTGCCCACGTTTGATGACAATGCATACTGTGGGCTATACTTTATTCTCCAGATGACACACACATCCTCCAAAAGGGTATCATACAGACAGATAGCTGGTGTCAAACTCATGCTGTAAAGCTATAAGCCAAAGAAGGCATAGTTATCCACTTTTAGAAAACAAAGTATCCCCAGAGAACCACATAGGTAGTAGCCCCCAAAATGTGGAACAGGTACTAATGTATACATAGAGCCATGTGTTAAGTCATCTCTCCTTTGATAATCACATTACCAAAGGGTTTTGGAAATCCCTCTGTGGAGCACATAAGCAATAAAGGGTTTGCATGCAGATCCACAGAGGTTGTTGCACACCTATAGTGATTAGTCATCTTTGCCAGACTTTGCTTGCTTTGGAACAGGTTTCAAATATACCTCAAGCATAAACCCTCACTCACACTCTTCAATAGAAATCGTGATGAGTGGATGTGAAGTGGAAGACGTAGCCCAGGGATCACTGCAGTGGCTAAGCTTGTCACAAGCATACAGAAGTGACCTAAGGTCTGGAAAGCGCCAGCACGCTCTGGCAAAGATAACACATGCGTTCATGGAGAAAGCAGAGTACCCACCTATGAAATAGTTGACGTCACATGTATGTATATGGATTTGCCCCACAGCTACCTTACATGTGTAATGCACATACAGTTGTCATTGTGATATGTCATACACTAGAAAAATCAAAACCCACCCCACATGGGCCAATGGTGTCACACACCTGGTGCACAGACACACATAGACAGCAAGGGCAAGATTCAAACTCTTTTCTAACTACATTATGATACTACAGTAGTATGCATTTACACAACGCACTATACACATTACTGAGCTTTTACTTTTCCATAGATATATTTGTAGGATGGTGGCATCATCAGACATGAAAAAGATGAGTATACCACTTTTATGGTGTGTGAGTAGTCTTCAAAAAAGTTGCTTTTTCCCAGGGAGACACACACACAGTTGTCAAGTGCAAGATTCAAACCACTACCTAATTACATTACGATACTACAGCAGTATGCATTTACACAACGCGCTATACACATTATTGGGATCTTTTTGTTCCACAGGTATATTTGTAGGATGGTGACATCATCAGACTTGACAAAGGTGAGTATACCACTTTTAAGGTGTGTGAGTAGTCTCCAAAAAGGTTACTCCTCCCCAAGGAGACACACACACTCACTTGGCAAGTGTAGAATTCAAACCCTCACTTAACTATATTATGATATTACAGCAGTACACATTTACAGAACACACTACACACATTACTAGGATTTCATCTTTCCACAGGTATATTTGAAAGATGGTGACATCATCAGACTTGACAATGATGAGTATACCACTTTTAAGTTGTGTGAGTAGTCTCCAAAAAGGTTACGTCTCCCCAGGTAGACGCACTCAGTTGGCAAATGCAGGATTCCAACCCCTACCTAACTACATTATAATTTTACAGCAGCACACATTTACACGATGCACTGTACACATTACTGGGATTTTAAATTTCCACGGGTATATTTGTAGGATGGTGACATCACCAGATTTGACAAAGATGAGTATACCATTTTTAAGGTGTGTGAGTAGTCTCCAAAAAAGTTGCTCTACCACAGGGAAACACACACTTAGTGCAGGATTCAAATCCTTACCTAACTACATTATGATATTACAGCAATATGCATTTACACAACATGCTATACACATTTTTGGGATTTTGTATTTCAACAGGTATATTTGTAGGATGGTGACATCATGAGACTTGACAGAGATGAGTATACCACTTTTAAGGGGTGTGAGTAGTCTCCAAAAAGGTTGCTCTCTCCCCAGGGAGAGACAGACAGACACACACACACACACACACACACACACACACACACACACACACACACACACACACACACACACACACACACACACACACAGCTGGCAAGTGCGGTGCTCTTAATCCAAACTAAGTACATCTTTACACTTCAGCAAGCAATATGGAGTTACAGGGTGCAATACAGACATTACTTGCTGACCGTCTGCACAAAGTTTTTTTTCACATTTGCTAACCTCAGCAGGCTTATCATACTAGGTGTATTGTGAGTGTATTGTATGCATAGGCCATGACCATATCATATATGGGTTGATGCACCACATGCTGGCACACACAGGGTCAAACCTTGAGTAGCATCTTACCTTCACCTACATAATACTGCAATATAACAGAAAGATGATAAACTTCAACAATTGGCTGAGCTTCTGGTGTCATTCAAAGGGGATCCAGTCTCTGTCTGCCTGTGATGACATGATAGACAAGCCTTGTTGCTTCACTACAGATGGTTTGCACCTGTCGCCCCTATGCTTCTGAATACTGGCCAAGGCTCTTGCTGTCCCCATATTACCTTTTATAGGCAAGGTTCATAGGTAGGTACTAGGCTATCGGCCCTGGGACATATACAAGCCCAGCCAAAAAGGTACCCTGGCTTTTGCCACCCAAGAAATTTATTTTCCTGTGCCACTGTCAAGCAGAGACACAGAAGTGATCCCCAGGGTGAATTTCCTATTTCCCATCCAATCATCAAGATTTTTCTTGAAGAGTGCTAATGAGGAGCTTTGTTTGATATAGATAAGTAGTTTATTCTGGAGTATGTGAAGTCTCTGGGACCGGAATCTATCCCTCCAGCATATTCTGTTTATTGTGGTGACAAGGTTTAGGTCCATAGAGCGTGTAGGTTCATAGGTTCATAGGTAGGTACTAGGCTATCTGCCCAAGGACATAGATAAGCCTAGGCAGAATGTGTTTGCTTTTGCCTCCCTTTTAAATTAGTTTCCTGGACCTCTGTCTAGCAGAGCCACTGAAGTGATCCCAGGGGTAAATCTACACTTTCCCATCCACTCGTCAAGATTCCACTTGAAGAGAGTCTGCGAGGGGCTCTGTCTAACATCAACTGGGACTCTATTCCAGAGTGAGGGAGGTCTCTGGGACAGAAATCTATCCCTCCAGCACATCCTGTTTATTGCTTTGCTGAGGTTTAATTCACTGGAGTGTGTGGCTCTAAGAGATTTGTTTTTCTTGAGGTGGAGCATGTCCATTAATTCCAAGTTGGACATGGCCTTATACATCAGGCATAGATCACCTCTGAGCAGGCAGTAAGCAACCAAGTACAGCTGGAGTTTTTTAATCGAGCTGCATATGGCATCTCTTTGAGGACCATGATCCTCTTGGTGAGGTATTTCTGTTGTCTTACCAGCTGTTGCATGTGCCAATTAAGGCACATACCAAATGGGGCATTGTACTCTATTATGGGCATAATGAGTGATTAGTACAGGGGCACAATGACCTCTCTTGATCTAGAGGTGAACCCTTTCATGATTAGGTGGGCTACATAGAAGGAATATCTAACCACTTTAGCAATGTGATTATCAAAGGAGAGATTACTATCTACCTGGGTCCCCAGGTCCCTAATTACATTTTCCGTACCTAGTGGATTACCACCTATGTGGTAATTTGTGGGCACTTTGTTTTTTCCAAAGGGGATGACTGCATTTTTTGGCATTCAACTTGAGGCCATGGTTTTGACACCAGGTATCTGTCGCTGCAAGACCCTTCTGGAGGATGTCTGTGTCAGCCAGAGAGTCAATTATGGCCCCCAGTTTGCAGTCATCTGTGAACTTCATCAGCTATAGTCCTCCTGTGCTTGCCTGTACCTCAGAGAAGTATATACTGAACAGGAGGGGTCCCAGGACCGAGACCTGTGTGATGCCACTTGTGACTGGTTTAGAGTCAGGCATGACACTCGCAACTCTGACCATGTGTCTTCTATCCGTGAGCCAGTTGGCCACCCATCTTGTGACATAGGGGTTGATGTTCAAGCTGGTAAGCTTGTCTATGATGCCAGAGTGGGGAATGGTGTCTAAGGCCTTAGTGAGGTCCAGGTAGGCTGTGTGGACTACCTTCCCTTCATCTATGGCCTTGGTAACTGTTTCAAAGAAGTCAATTAGGTTTAGGAGGCAGGATCTGCCTTTAACAAAGCCGAATTGGGAAGGGTCCAGTTTCTAGGGGTTCCTAATGTCTCTGTTTATGAGTTCCATGATAATTCGCTCCATAGCTTTGCAGACCAGGCTGGTCAGGCTTATAGTGCGATAGTTCCCAGGTTCTGTTGTGGCACCACTTTTGTGGAGTGGGATGACTGTTGCTGTATGCCATTCTTTGGGTACATAGCCTGTGGTAAGGCTGAGTCTGAACAGTGAATTCAGGTGAGGGTTTAGTTCCTTTTGGAGCTCGTGTAAGACGCAGCCTGGGACACCATCCGGTCCCATTGATGCTGTGTTCTTAGCTTTGGAGAGGGCTGTTTTTACCTGCATGTCCATGATGTCTGGGGCTCTGCATTCTTCTGGGATGGATACAGGCCCTTTTGGGGGTGGGGGGGGGTGAAGTTTGCACTAATCTTGTCTGCCAGGATGTTGGCAATGTCAGTTGGTTCAGTGTATTTTTTGCCATTTTGCAGTAGCTCAAAGCATATCTGAGAGTTGCCACCTAAATGTTTGATAAAGCTAAAGAAGGCTTTGTGGTTATCTTTAGATTCCTTGGCAATTTTTTTCTTTAGAAACTGGCCTTGGATGATTTTATGAGCAATCGTAGTTTCTTGCTAATAATGATCAGTGATGCATTTCCTTTTTGGAATTTTGCTCTATCATGTAGTAGTTTCCTCCTTCTGTTGTATAGCTTATTTATGGCCAAGGACCACCAGAGTGGTTTCCTCTTTTTGGAGGAGTGAGTCTTGGTTTTACTCGGGATGGCTCGATCCATGCATCCCTGTAGATGCTCATATAATGCACTTGTAAAGGATTCTGTGGATTGGATAGCATTATCCTGTAGCAAGGGGGCTTTGAAACTTTCCACTTCGGTCTTGAGAAGTGTGAAGTTTGCTTTTGAAAAGTTTTTCACAGTGGTTTCCTTGACTGGGGGTAGGATCAGGATGTGGATGTCCAGTGTGATTACTTTATGATCTGATCTTACCAGCAAGGGGATTACCTCTGGTTTGGAACACTGATCCCCCATGTTGGTGATGTTCAGGTCCAGTATGTTGTCACCTCTAGTGGGCATGGTGACCAGCTGTTCCAGGGTGTTTGAGTTTATAAACTCTAGGAAGCATTGGGCAAAGGAGTTTGTACTTGAGTAATTCTCCCAGTCAATGTTTGGGTAGTTGAAACCTCCTAATATCATGGTGTTTGGTAGGACCTTTTTATTTTCCAGTGTTCTCAGGAATGCTGAGTGAGGGTCCTGAGACAAGGTAGGTGATCTGTAGCAGGCTACGATCTGATAAGCAGCTTTGCCCACTGTTAGTTGCACTTGGATGGTCTCTGAGGCCTCGTGCTGTGCCACTAACCTGGAGGTGTGGGTATCCTTTATGAAAATGGATACACCCCCTCCTTTTGTATTTTGGTCTGGGTTTTGAGTCCGAAGCTCGGAGAAATTGGGATTTCTTTAAGTGGAGCATGTCCAACAGCTCGGTGTTTGACATAGCTTTGTATGTTAGGCAGAGATCACCTCTGAGTAGGCGATATGCACAGAGAAAAGCTGGAGTGTTTTGAGACGGTCTGTGTATTTGAGGCCGCTAATCCTCTTTGTGAGGTATTTCTGTGGGCTTTCCAGTTGTTGTAGATGTCCTGTGAGGTACATACCAAAAGGGGTGTTGTACTCTATAATGGATCTAATGAGTGATGAGTAGAGAGGAACAATAACCACTTTTTTTCTGCATGAGAAACCTTTTGTGATGAGGTGTGCCACATAGAAGGATTTCCTGACTACTGTGGCGATGTGATTATCAAAGGAGAGTCTACTGACCACCTGTGTCCCAAGGTCTCTTATCACACTTTCAGTGTTAAGTATACTACCACCTATGTCGTAGTTCATGAGTACAGAGTTTTTAACAAAGGGGATGACAATGCATTTTTTGGCATTGAGCTTGAGGCCATGGCTTTGACACCAGGCATCTGTCTCAATGAGGCCCTTTTGTAGGATGTCCATATCGTTAGTAGTTTTGATTATGGCTCCTAGTTTGCAGTCATCTGGGAACTTCATTAGCCAAAGACCTTCTGTGTTAGCCTGTACTTCAGGGAAGTAGATACCAAACAGGACAGGACACAGGACTGAACCCTGTGGTACTCCACTTGTCACTGGTCTAAAGTCGGACCTGGAGTCTGCTACTTTCACAGTGTGGGTTCTGTCAGTCAGCCAATTGGCAACCCATCTTGTGACATAGGGATTTATACCTAGTTTAGTGAGTTTATCTATAATTCCAGAGTGGGGGATGGTGTCAAAAGCCTTGGCAAGATCTAGATAGGCTGTGTGAACCACCTTACCCTTGTCTACGGCTTTGGAGACTGCTTCAAAGAAGTCTATCAGGTTTAGGAGACATGATCTGCCTTTTACAAACCTGAAATGGTTGTAGTCCAGAGTTTGGAGCTTGCCAATGTCTTTGTTTCTAAGTTCCATGATGATACGTTCCATGGCCTTGTAGACCAGGCTCATCAGGCTAATGGGGTACTAGTTCCCGGGGTCTGTGGTGGCTCCCCCCTTGTGTAGTGGGGTAACTGTCACTGTGCGTCATTCATCAAGCACAAAGCCTGAGGTGAGGCTATCATTGAATATGGTACTTGGGTGTGGTGCCAGTTTGTTCTGTAGTTCATGTATAATGCAGCCTGGGATGCTATCTGGTCCCATGGATGCTGTGTTCCTGGCTTTGGAGAGTGGTTTTTACCTGTGCAGCCATGATGACAGCAACTTTGCATTCTTCCGGTATAGAGATGGGCTCTTTCATGGGTGAGAGGGGGGTAAAGTTAGTACCGATCCTATCTGACAGGATGTTGGCAATATCAGTTGGGTCTGTATATTTAGTGAAAATGTGCTGTAACAGAGCAGATCTGAGTGTTGCCATTGTGATTCTTGACATAGCTATAGAATGCTTTGTGGTTGTCTTTAGAATCAGTGGAGATTTTGTTTTCGTAACTAGGTTTGGAGGATTGTATCAGGGATCGCAGCTTCTTACTGAGGCTGACCAGGGATCTCCTCCACTCATGGGTTTTACCCTCTTTTGCAACAGTTTCTTCCTTCTGTTGTGCAGTTTGTTTAGGCAGAGGACCACCAGATTGGCTTCCTTTTCTTGGAGGATAGCGACTTGGTTCTGTTTGGGAAAGCACGATCCATGCACTCATGTAAGTGCTTATAAAGTGCAATTGTGTAGGATTCAGTAGTCGTAACTGCATTGTTCATCTGCATGGGTGTCCTGAAGTTCACCACATCTGTCTTAAGAATCATGAAGTTGTCTTTGGAGATATTTTTAACATGGTTTCTTTAATGGGGGGGTGGGGGCAGAATGTGGATATGTAGGGTAATTAGCTTATGGTCAGATCGGACCAATGAGACATTGACTTCAGGTGTGGAACACCGGTCACTCAGGACAAACCAAACCCCGTAACCAACACAAATAACCACAAAGTGAGCTAAATGCTACTCATTGCCAGAAGTCTCAGCCTCCAGAGGCACACACTCGAGGCACTTCTCAGTATGGAGAATATTGATATCTGTGCAGTAACAGAAACCTAGTTCGAGGCTCCAGAGAACACACCAGCACTACCAGGATACTACTCATTCTATACCTTCCAGCATCAGAACCTGGATCATAGCACATAAGGTGGGGATGTATCCATATTCGTCAAGGATACCTACACCTCTCTCTACATGCTCTCTACAGGATATGTACCCATAGAATGTTGCACAGCAACATTCTTCCCACTCCACAGGGGTGGGGCCACAAAAGACCCTTGGCATTCACGCTCTATGAACCTGACGAGTCTGATCTGCAAGGCAATGGAGCCAATCATAATGGAAGTCAATAATAAAGACATTGGGAACCTTCACATAGTTGAGCACACCAAGTTTGGCTTCGTCAAATGCAGATCACGCCTCCTGAAATGGGTGGATTTCTTTGAGCCAGTTACCCAGGCTACAGATAATTGAAATGAGCTCCACACAGCCTACCTATACCTCGTTAAGGCCTTTGACACCATTCCCCAGTCAGGTATCATAGATGAACTCACCAACCTGGGCATGAATCCATACATCACAAGATGGATTGCAAACTGGTTCACAGATAAATCCCACAAATTAAGAGTTGCTGGCTACATGTCAGACTCTACACCGGTAACAACTGGTGTCCCCCAGGGTTCAGTCCTGGGGTCCCTCCTGTTTGGTATAGACTTCTCAAAAGTACATGCCAACACAGGAGGGTTGTGGTTGACTAAGTTTGCTGGGAACTGTAAAGTGTTTGCCATAATAGATTCCCCGGATGACACAAATATTCTCCAGAAGGGACTCTATGAGACAGATGTGTGGTGTCAGAATCATGGCCTCAAGCTCAATGTGGAAGAATGCATAGTAATCCCTTTGGTGAAAACAAAGTACCCACAAACTACCACATAGGTGTTACCCCCTTAAAACTGACAAGGTAATAAGGGATCTGGGGACACAAGTAGATAGTCATCTTTCCTTTGACAACCATGTTGTCAAAGTGATTGGGAAATCCTATGTGGCCCACCTAATCAACAAAGGGTTTGCATCAGGATCAAAAGAGGTAGTGGTGGTCCTCTACTCTTAAGTCATCAGATCCATCATTGAGTACAATGCACCATTTTGGATGTACTCAACTAAGCATATCCATGTTGTATTGTTTCCACCAGTGTTTATTCCAATTGTGTTTTGTTTGCCCATGTGCCACTTGGCTGATGTGTGTCGTTGTGTCAGCATGTGTTATACAGTGGACAGTAAGTGTGGGGTGTGTGCAGCACAGGTCTGCAGGTGTACATTTGTGAACATGGTGGAGGTGCACTGTCTGCATGTACGTGCATATTGAACACGTGCAGGGTGATATGCCCTGTATTGGCCAGTGTTAACACTCCATACTTTCTATTGGTGGCCAGTATGCATTGTACTACACACATTTTGGAACTTGAGTATACATGTGTGTGTATGACAGGGATTGACACTGTGCGGTGGGTGATGCTGTTGTTGTTATCTGTCATTGGTTTGCATTACTAAGGTTAACACTGTCCCAGCTGCATAATCCTTTATTAATGCACACTGTTCACCTACAGGGTTGCATGGACTGTACTATCACAAACACAATAAATTCTCACTTATACAGTAAAAGTGCATTAGTCTCATGGATCCCTGCCATAAACTAAATATATAATAGAAGGTATGAAGTTGTACCAAAAAAGAGTTATATACCAAGAAGGGATAACCTATCTGGTCAGTATCATTGGGAAAATACAATCCCTCAATAAACATACAAGGCAAGCTTCAAAATACAAAATGGCAAGGATTCCAAAGACAACACTAAAGCTTTCTTCAGTGTTGTTCATAATCTACAGGGGAAATCTCAGATCGGGTCACAGTTAATGTAAATGGTCACAAAGTACACTTATCTGACTGACATTACCAATTCCTTTGTCAGACAGTTTGAATGCGGATTTCACCACCCTGTCATTATGCAAGGGCCACATTTCCAAACCTGAAGAATGCAAAACCTGATGATTCACAGACACTTTAGTTACAACATCTCTTTAACAAAGTACACACCACAGTGGCAATAGTACTGGACAGTGTCCCTGGCTGTGTCATACACAAACTGACATATGAAGTCACCACTCACCTAAACGCTCTGTCCAGATGCAGCCTCTATACAGGTTACATACTTGTGGAATGACACACAGTAATGGTGTTCACAGTCCACAAGGGTTGAGCTACAACATCATCTTCTTCTTCTTCTCCTTTAGGATGCTGAGCTACAACATCATCTTCTTCTTCTTCTCCTTTTGGATGCTCCCATTAGGGGTCGCCACAGTACATAATTTCTTCCTGGCCTCTGCATCTTGCGCTGTCACACCATCCACCTGCATGTTCTCTCTCACTACAGCCATAAACCTCATCTTAGGCATTCCTCTTTTCCTGTTACCTAGCGGCTTCATCCTTAGCATCTATATCACAATATACTCTGCATCCCTTTTCAGCACATGTACAGACCAACTTAATCCTGCCTATCTGGCATGGTCTACTAACCTTCAAACCTGGCCTGACCCTCTAATATACTTATTCTTAAACCTGTCCACCCTCATCACACCCAGTGCAAATGTTAACATAAATTGATTAAGGGTAGAACTACAACAGGTCCTGGAAACTCTCACCCTATAAGCCAGACCAATGTTATCTGGAAGGATATGGAGCACAGCATTATGGAACGCATTAACAGAGACATTATGAACCTGCAAACACTGCACCATACCCACTTAGGTTTTCTAAAGGCCAGATCATGGCTCCTACACCTAGTAGACTTAAAGCCAGTCAACAAGGCTATAGGTGAGGGAGGGGAGGTTAACACAGCCAAACTATAGCTCACCAGCAATTCATACCCATCCCACATACTGGTATTATATATAACCTCAACAGACTGACCATAAATAATTGTTAGATGATGGCTTGACAACCGATGCACAGATGTAGGACACACAGCAACATTTGCAGCCTCCATGTACTATTCTATGCCAGTAACAAGTGGTATTCACCTGCACTCAGTCCTGGGACCACTCTTGTTTGGCATATAGCTTTCTTAGGTACAAGCAAACACAGTAGGGATATGTCTGCCCACGTTTGGTGACAATGCATACTGTGGGCTATACTTTATTCTCCAGATGACACACACATCCTCCAAAAGGGTATCATACAGACAGATAGCTGGTGTCAAACTCATGCTGTAAAGCTATAAGCCAAAGAAAGCATAGTTATCCACTTTTAGAAAACAAAGTATCCCCAGAGTACCACATAGGTAGTAGCCTCCAAAATGTGGAACAGGTACTAATGTATACATAGAGCCATGTGTTAAGTCATCTCTCCTTTGATAATCACATTACCAAAGGGGTTTGGAAATCCCTCTGTGGAGCACATAAGCAATAAAGGGTTTGCATGCAGATCCACAGAGGTTGTTGTGCACCTATAGTGATTAGTCATCTTTGCCAGACTTTGCTTGCTTTGGAACAGGTTTCAAATATACCTCAAGCATAAACCCTCACTCACACTCTTCAATAGAAATCGTGATGAGTGGTTGTGAAGTGGAAGACGTAGCCCAGGGATCACTGCAGTGGCTAAGCTTGTTACAAGCATACAGAAGTGACCTAAGGTCTGGAAAGCGCCAGCACGCTCTGGCAAAGATAACACATGCGTTCATGGGGAAAGCAGAGTACCCACCTATGAAATACTTGAGGTCACATGTATGTATATGGATTTGCCCCACAGCTACCTTACATGTGTAATGCACATACAGTTGTCATTGTGATATGTCATACACTAGAAAAATCAAAACCCACCCGACATGGGCCAATGGTGTCACACACCTGGTGCACAGACACCGAGGGCAAGATTCAAACTCTTTTCTAACTACATTATGATACTGCAGTAGTACACATTTACACAACGCACTATAAACATTACTGAGCTTTTACTTTTCCATAGATATATTTGTAGGATGGTGGCATCATCAGACTTGAAAAAGATGAGTATACCACTTTTACGGTGTGTGAGTAGTCTCCAAAAAAGTTGTTTCTCCCCAGAGAGACACACACACAGTCGTCAAGTGCAAGATTCAAACCACTACCTAATTACATTATGATACTACAGCAGTACGCATTTACACAACACACTATACACATTATTGGGATCTTTTTGTTCCACAGGTATATTTGTAGGATGGTGACATTATCAGACTTGACAAAGGTGAGTATACCACTTTTAAGGTGTGTGAGTAGTCTCCAAAAAGATTGGTCCTCCCCAGGGAGAAACACACACTCACTTGGCAAGTGTAGAATTCAAACCCTCACTTAACTATATTATGATATTACAGCAGTACACATTTACACGACACACTGCACACATTACTGGGATTTCATCTTTCCACAGGTATATTTGTAAGATGGTGACATCATCAGACTTGACAATGATGAGTATACCACTTTTAAGGTGTGTGAGTAGTCTCCAAAAAGGTTACTTCTCCCCACGGAGGCGCACTTAGTTGGCAAATGCAGGATTCAAACTCCTACCTAACTACATTATGATTTTACAGCAGCACACATTTACATGATGCACTGTACACATTACTGGGATTTTAAATTTCCACAGGTATATTTGTAGGATGGTGACATCACCAGATTTGACAAAGATGAGTATACCACTTTTAAGGTGTGTGAGTAGTCTCCAAAAAAGTTGCTCTACCACAGGGAAACAGACACTTAGCGCAGGATTCAAACCCTTACCTAACTACATTATGATATTACAACAGTATGCATTTACACAACATGCTATACACATTATTGGGATTTTGTATTTCAACAGGTATATTTGTAGGATGGTGACATCATGAGACTTGACAAAGATGAGTATACCACTTTTAAGGGGTGTGAGTAGTCTCCAAAAAGGTTGCTCTCTCCCCAGGGAGAGACAGACAGACACACACACTCACACACTCACACACACACACACACACACACACACACACACAGACACACACACACACACACAGCTGGCAAGTGCGGTGTTCTTAATCCAAACTAAGTACATCTTTACACTTCAACAAGCAATATGGAGTTACAGGGTGCAATACAGACATTACTTGCTGACCGTCTGCACAAAGTTTTTTTTCACATTTGCTAACCTCACCAGGCTTATCATACTAGGTGCATTGTGAGTGTATTGTATGCATAGGCCATGACCATATCATATATGGGTTGATGCACCACATGCTGGCACACACAGGGTCAAACCTTGAGTAGCATCTTACCTTCACCTACATAATACTGCAATATAACAGAAAGATGATAAACTTCAACAATTGATTGAGCTTCTGGTGTCATTCAAAGGGGATCCAGTCTCTGTCTGCCTGTGATGACATGATAGACAAGCCTTGTTGCTTCACTACAGATGGATTGCACCTGTCGCCCCTATGCTTCTGAATACTGGCCAAGGTTCTTGCAGGCCCCATATTACCTTTTTTAGGCAAGGCTCAAAGGTTTATAGGTTCATAGGTTCATAGGTTCATAGGTAGGTACTAGGCTATCGGCCCTGGGACCTATACAAGCCCAGCCAAAAAGGTACCCTGGCTTTTGCCACCCAAGAAATTTATTTTCCTGTGCCACTGTCAAGCAGAGACACAGAAGTGATCCCCAGGGTGAATTTCCTATTTCCCATCCAATCATCAAGATTTTTCTTGAAGAGTGCTAATGATGAGCTTTGTTTGATATAGATAAGTAGTTTATTCTGGAGTATGTGAAGTCTCTGGGACCGGAATCTATCCCTCCAGCATATTCTGTTTATTGTGGTGACAAGGTTTAGGTCCCTAGAGCGTGTAGGTTCATAGGTTCATAGGTAGGTACTAGGCTATCTGCCCAAGGACATTGATAAGCCTAGGCAGAATGTGTTGGCTTTCGCCTCCCTTTTAAATTAGTTTCCTGGACCTCTGTCTAGCAGGGCCACTGAAGTGATCCCATGGGTAAATTTACAATTTCCCATCCACACGTCAAGATTCCACTTGAAGAGAGTCTGCGAGTGGCTCTGTCTAACATCAACTGGGATTCTATTCCAGAGTGAGGGAGGTCTCTGGGACAGAAATCTATCCCTCCAGCACATCCTGTTTATTGCTTTGCTGAGGTTTAATTCACTGGAGTGTGTGGCTCTAAGAGATTTGTTTTTCTTGAGGTGGAGCATGTCCATTAATTCCAGGTTGGACATGGCCTTATACATCAGGCATAGATCACCTCTGAGCAGGCAGTAAGCAACCAAGTACAGCTGGAGTTTTTTAATCGAGCTGCATATGGCATCTCTTTGAGGCCCATGATCCTCTTGGTGAGGTATTTCTGTTGTCTTACCAGCTGTTGCATGTGCCAATTAAGGCACATACCAAATGGGGCATTGTACTCTATTATGGGCCTAATGAGTGATTAGTACAGGGGCACAATGACCTCTCTTGATCTAGAGGTGAACCCTTTCATGATTAGGTGGGCTACATAGAAGGAATATCTAACCACTTTGGCAATGTGATTATCAAAGGAGAGATTACTATCTACCTGGGTCCCCAGGTCCCTAATTACATTTTCCGTACCTAGTGGATTACCACCTATGTGGTAATTTGTGGGCACTTTGTTTTTTCCAAAGGGGATGACTATGCATTTTTTGGCATTCAACTTGAGGCCATGGTTTTGGCACCAGGTATCTATCGCTGCAAGACCCTTCTGGAGGATGTCTGTGTCAGCCAGAGAGTCAATTATGGCCCCCAGTTTGCAGTCATCTGTGAACTTGGTCAGCCATAGTCCTCCTGTGCTTGCCTGTACCTCAGAGAAGTATATACTGAACAGGAGGGGTCCCAGGACCGAGACCTGTGTGATGCCACTTGTGACCGGTTTAGAGTCAGGCATGGCATTCAAGACTCTGACCATGTGTCTTCTATCCATGAGCCAGTTGGCCACCCATCTTGTGACATAGGGGTTAATGTTCAAGCTGGTAAGCTTGTCTATGATGCCAGAGTGGGAAATGGTGTCTAAGGCCTTAGTGAGGTCCAGGTAGGCTGTGTGGACTACCTTCCCTTCATCTATGGCCTTGGTAACTGTTTCAAAGAAGTCAACTAGGTTTAGGAGGCAGGATCTGCCTTTAACAAAGCCGAATTGGGAAGGGTCCAGTTTCTAGAGGTTCCTAATGTCTCTGTTTATGAGTTCCATGATAATTCGCTCCATAGCTTTGCAGACCAGGCTGGTCAGGCTTATAGTGCGATAGTTCCCAGGTTCTGTTGTGGCACCACCTTTGTGGAGTGGGATGACTGTTGCTGTATGCCATTCTTTGGGTACATAGCCTGTGGTAAGGCTGAGTCTGAACAGTGAATTCAGGTGAGGGTTTAGTTCCTTTTGGAGCTTGTGTAAGACGCAGCCTGGGACACCATCCGGTCCCATTGATGCTGTGTTCTTAGCTTTGGAAAGGGCTGTTTTTACCTGCATGTCCATGATGTCTGGGGCTCTGCATTCTTCTGGGATGGACACAGGCCCTTTTGGGGGTGGGGGGGTGAAGTTTGCACTAATCTTGTCCGCCAGGATGTTGGCAATGTCAGTTGGTTCAGTGTATTTTTTGCCATTTTGCAGTAGCTCAAAGCATATCTGAGAGTTGCCACCTAAATGTATGATAAAGCTAAAGAAGGCTTTGTGGTTATCTTTAGATTCCTTGGCAAAATTTTCTTTAGAAACTGGCCTTGGATGATTTTATGAGCAATCGTAGTTTCTTGCTAATAATGATCAGTGATGCATTTCCTTTTTGGAATTTTGCTCTATCATGTAGTAGTTTCCTCCTTCTGTTGTATAGCTTATTTATGGCCAAGGACCACCAGAGTGGTTTCCTCTTTTTGGAGGAGTGAGTCTTGGTTTTACTCGGGATGGCTCGATCCATGCATCCCTGTAGATGCTCATATAATGCACTTGTAAAGGATTCTGTGGATTGGATAGCATTATCCTGTAGCAAGGGGGCTTTGAAACTTTCCACTTCGGTCTTGAGAAGTGTGAAGTTTGCTTTTGAAAAGTTTTTCACAGTGGTTTCCTTGACTGGGGGTGGGGTCAGGATGTGGATGTCCAGTGTGATTACTTTATGATCTGATCTTACCAGCAAGGGGTTTACCTCTGGTGTGGAACACTGATCCCCCATGTTGGTGATGATCAGGTCCAGTATGTTGTCACCTCTAGTGGGCATGGTGACCAGCTGTTCCAGGGCATTTGAGTTTATAAACTCTAGGAAGCATTGGGCAAAGGAGTTTGTACTTGAGTAATTCTCCCAGTCAATGTCTGGGTAGTTGAAACCTCCTAATATCATGGTGTTTGGTAGGACCTTTATATTTTCCAGTGTTCTCAGGAATGCTGAGTGAGGGTCCTGAGACAAGGTAGGTGATCTGTAGCAGGCTACTATCTGATAAGCAGCTTTGCCCACTGTTAGTTGCACTTGGATGGTCTCTGAGGCCTCGTGCTGTGCCACTAACCTGGAGGTGTGGGTATCCTTTATGAAAATGGATACACCCCCTTCTTCTGTATTTTGGTCTGGGTTTTGGGGCCGAAGCTCGGAGAAATTGGGATTTCTTTAAGTGGAGCATGTCCAACAGCTTGGTGTTTGACATAGCTTTGTATGTTAGGCAAAGATCACCTCTGAGTAGGCGATATGCACAGAGAAAAGCTGGAGTGTTTTGAGACGGTCTGTCTATTTGAGGCAGCTAATCCTCTTTGTGAGGTATTTCTGCAGGCTTTCCAGTTGTTGTAGATGTCCTGTGAGGTACATACCAAAAGGGGCATTGTACTCTATAATGGATCTAATGAGTGATGAGTAGAGAGGAACAATAACCTCTTTTTTTTCTGCATGAGAAACCTTTTGTGATGAGGTGTGCCACATAGAAGGATTTCCTGACTACTGTGGCGATGTGATTATCAAAGGAGAGTCTACTAACCACCTGTGTCCCAAGGTCTCTTATCACACTTTCAGTGTTAAGTATACTACCACCTATGTTGTAGTTCATGGGTACAGAGTTTTTACCAAAGGGGATGACAATGCACTTTTTGGCATTGAGCTTGAGGCCATGGCTTTGACACCAGGCATCTGTCTCAGTGAGGCCCTTTTGTAGGATGTCCACATCGTTAGTAGTTTTGATTATGGCTCCTAGTTTGCAGTCATCTGGGAACTTCATTAGCCAAAGACCTTCTGTGTTAGCCTGTACTTCAGGGAAGTAGATACCAAACAGGACAGGACACAGGACTGAACCCTGTGGTACTCCACTTGTCACTGGTCTGAAGTCAGACTTGGAGTCTGCTACTTTCACAGTGTGGGTTCTGTCAGTGAGCCAGTTGGCAACCCATCTTGTGACATAGGGATTTATACCTAGTTTAGTGAGTTTATCTATAATTCCAGAGTGGGGGATGGTGCCAAAAGACTTGGCAAGATCTAGATAGGCTGTGTGAACCACCTTACCCTTGTCTACAGCTTTGGAGACTGCTTCAAAGAAGTCTATCAGGTTTAGGAGACATGATCTGCCTTTTACAAACCTGAAATGGTTGTGGTCCAGAGTTTGGAGCTTGCCAATGTCTTTATTTCTAAGTTCCATGATGATACGTTCCATGGCCTTGCAGACCAGGCTAATCAGGCTAATGGGGCACTAGTTCCCGGGGTCTGTGGTGGCTCCCCCCTTGTGTAGTGGGATAACTGTCACTGTGCGTCATTCATCAAGTACAAAGCCTGAGGTGAGGCTATGATTGAACATGGTACTTAGGTGTGGTGCCAGTTTGTTCTGTAGTTCATGTATAATGCAGCCTGGGATACTATCTGGTCCCATGGATGCTGTGTTCCTGGCTTTGGAGAGTGTTTTTCACCTGTGCAACCATGATGACAGCAACTTTGCATTCTTCCGGTATAGAGATGGGCTCTTTCATGGGTGAGAGGGGGGTAAAGTTAGTACCGATCCTATCTGCCAGGATGTTGGCAATATCAGTTGGGTCTGCATATTTAGTGCAATTGTGCTGTAACTCAGAGCAGATCTGAGTGTTGCCATTGTGATTCTTGACATAGCTATAGAATGCTTTGTGGTTGTCTTTAGAATCAGTGGAGATTTTGTTTTCGTAACTAGCTTTGGAGAATTTTATCAGGGATCGCAGCTTCTTACTGAGGCTGACCAGGGTGCTCCTCCACTCATGGGTTTTACCCTCTTTTGCAACAGTTTCTTCCTTCTGTTGTGCAGTTTGTTTATGGCAGAGGACCACCAGATTGGCTTCCTTTTCCTGGAGGATAGTGACTTGGTTCTGTTTGGGATAGCACGATCCATGCACTCATGTAAGTGCTTATAAAGTGCAATTGTGTTAGGATTCAGTAGTCGTAACTGCATTGTTCATCTGCATGAGTGTCCTGAAGTTCACCACATCTGTCTTAAGAATCATGAAGTTGTCTTTGGAGATATTTTTAACATGGTTTCTTTAATGGGGGGTGGGGGCAGAATGTGGATATGTAGGGTAATTAGCTTATGGTCAGATCGGACCAATGAGGCATTGACTTCAAGTGTGGAACACCGGTCACTCAGGACAAACCAAACCCCATAACCAACACAAATAACCACAAAGTGAGCTAAATGCTACTCATTGCCAGAAGTCTCAGCCTCCAGATGCACACACTCGAGGCACTTCTCAGTATGGAGAATATTGATATCTGTGCAGTAACAGAAACCTAGATCAAGGCTCCAGAGAACACACCAGCACTACCAGGATACTACTCATCCCATACCTTCCAGCATCAGAACCTGGATCATAGCACATAGGGTGGGGTTGTATCCATATTTGTCAAGGATACCTACACCTCTCTCTACATGCTCTCTACAGGATATGTACCCATAGAATGTTGCACAGCAATGTTCTTCCCACTCCACAGGGGTGGGGCCACAATAGACCCTTGGCGTTCATGCTCTATTAACCTGATGAGTCTGATCTGCAAGGCAATGGAGCCAATCATAATGGAAGTCAATAATAAAGACATTGGGAACCTTCAAATAGTTGAGCACACCAAGTTTGGCTTCGTCAAATGCAGATCACGCCTCCTGAAATGGGTGGATTTCTTTGAGCCAGTTACCCAGGCTACAGATAATTGAAATGAGCTCCACACAGCCTACCTATACCTCATTAAGGCCTTTGACACCATTCCCCAGTCAGGTATCATAGATGAACTCACCAACATGGGCATGAATCCATACATCACAAGATGGATTGCAAACTGGTTCACAGATAAATCCCACAAATTAAGAGTTGCTGGCTACATGTCAGACTCTACACCGGTAACAACTGGTGTCCCCCAGGGTTCAGTCCTGGGGTCCCTCCTGTTTGGTATAGACTTCTCAAAAGTACATGCCAACACAGGAGGGTTGTGGTTGACTAAGTTTGCTGGGAACTGTAAAGTGTTTGCCATAATAGATTCCCCGGATGACACAAATATTCTCCAGAAGGGACTCTATGAGACAGATGTGTGGTGTCAGAATCATGGCCTCAAGCTCAATGTGGAAGAATGCATAGTAATCCCCTTTGGTGAAAACAAAGTACCCACAAACTACCACATAGGTGTTACCCTCTTAAAACTGACAAGGTAATAAGGGATCTGGGGACACAAGTAGATAGTCATCTTTCCTTTGACAACCATGTTGTCAAAGTGATTGGGAAATCCTATGTGGCCCACCTAATCAACAAAGGGTTTGCATCAGGATCAAAAGAGGTAGTGGTGGTCCTCTACTCTTAAGTCATCAGACCCATCATTGAGTACAATGCACCATTTTGGATGTACTCAACTAAGCATATCCAGCAGCTGTAGACACCACAAAGGTACCTCACCAAGAGGATTACTGGCCTCTAACAGTTGTGTTATGCAACACAACTGGTAAAACTAAATCTGTTCTCCGTTGCATACCACCTACTCAAAGGCACACTCTGCCTAACATACAGAACCATGTCCAACACATAACTGTTGAACATGCTCCATCTACAGATAACAAAATTGAGTCACACTACACACTCCAGGGATATGAACCTCATTACAACAATGAATACAACATGCTGGTGGGACAGAGTACCATCCCAGACACTTGCCTTACTGTGGAACAGAGTCCCAATGTACATCAGACAGAGCCCCTCACTGACATTCTTCAATAGGAACCTTGATGAGTGGATGGGAAACAGACAATTCACGCCAGGCATCACATCAGCAGCCCCACTAGAAAGGGGCTTAGGGTACTAACTATTAGAACTAGGGCTTGGGAAACTACCCAACGGGGTGGTGAAAGCTGCACAACTTGCCTAGGCTAATATATGCCTTCGTGAAGATATTCTGCAACATACCTATGATCCTATATGACAGGTACATGTCTACAGATAGTAGATGTGTACTCCATTGTACAGTCATGTTGTACAGCAGGCACATGGACCACATACACTGTAGTGCTTACAGATACTGGTGGCTGTTATGTACAGTGGGTGAGATGTGCACCTCATGTTTTTTTTTGCCATTGGGATGTGTGCTGGGTGGGACAGTCCTGGATGGCTCCCTGTCATGTTCACCCTCTTACACACATCTCTGCCCATCCATCTTTGGCTTATTATACTGTGTTCCCCCTACATATATATATATATAGATACATAGGTAGGTAATAGGCTATCTGCCGGAAGGCATATATTAGTATGGCCAGAGTGTGCAGCTCTCACCACACATGGGGTTAGTTCCCTAGGCCTCTGTGTAGTAGTGCTGATGAAGTGATCCATGGTGTGACAGTTCAGTTTCACATACACTCATCAAGGCTCCTCTGGAAGAGTGTCAGTTAGGGACTCATCTTAATGTAAGTTGGGAGCCTGTTCCAAAGCAAGGAAAGTCTGTGAGTTAGTAATATATCCCTCCAACATGTTCTATTTATTGTTGTGATGATTATATCCCTAGAGCATGTGGCACAGTGAGCTTGGGTTTACTTCAGATCATGCATGTACATCAGTTCTGCATTGGACATGGACCTGTCTGTTGGGCAGAGATCGCCTGAGTAGACAGTATGCAACAGAGTACAGATTGTGTTAAATTCAGTCTTGTTGCATGGGTCAACTGTTTGAGGCCAGTGATCCTCTTGTTGAAGTACTTCAGTGGTCTTTCCAGCTGCTGAAGGTACCTAGTCAGATTCATCGCAAGTGTGCTGTGATACTCTCTGATGGGTCTGATGACTGATGAGTAGAGGGAACCTCCTTTGACCTACATGCAAAGACCTTGGCAATTTGTGGCAACACATAGCATGATTTTCTAACCACTTTGTTAATATGTTTCTGGAAGTAGAGATGACTATCCACATGTGTCCATATATCCCTTATTATTACCTCCATATTTAGGGTGTTGGCACCTACGTGGTATTTGTATGACTGTAGCTCGAGGCCATAATTTTGATACCACATCTGTCTGTCTGAGGCCCTTTTTAAGGATGTCGATTATGACAACCTTTTTGCAGTCATCCACAAACTTTGCTAAACATAGCCCTCATGTGTTTGACTGTATTTCTGAAAAGTATACACCAGACAGGAGGGGTCCCAGGACTGAGCCATGGGGGACAGCAGTTGTTACCAGCTTGAACAGGAGACCACAATTCTTACCTTGTGGGATCTATCTGTGCCCCAGGCAATCCATCAGATGACATATGTGTTTATGCACAGGTTGTTGATTTTGTGGATACGACATGTGTGTGGGATGTTGGAAAAGGGCTTTTCAAGGTCTATGTAGGCCATGTGGAGCTCATTTCATTGATGTATGTCCTGGGTGACTGCCTTGAAAACTGTCTAGCAGGTTTAGGAACCATGATCTGCCCCTGACCAAACCACAATGGGCAGGGTTGGGTGTTTGTAGGCTCCCAATAGCTCTCTTTATGAGTTCCATAATGATGGACTCCATGGCCTTGCAGATCAGGCTTATTAGGCTTATAAGACTATAGTTCCCATGGTCTGTTGTGCACCGACACTTGTGGAGTGTGCCAAACGTTGCTGTAACCCATTCAACAGTTTCATATCCTGTACAGAGGGTGAGTCTCAACAAACTGTTCAGGTGCAGGGTCTGTTTGTTTTGGAGTTCACATATGACACAGCCAGGGAAACCATATCATCCCATAGACGCAGTGTTTTTAGGTTTGGATAGAGCTGTTTAACCATTGTATATGTGATTTCTGGGTTTTCACAATCTCCAGGTATGGTAATGGGCCCTTTTGTCAGTGAGAGGGGGGTAAATGTGTATGAACCTGTCTGACAAGATGTTGGCAATGTCAGTCATGTACATGTATTCATTTACACTTTGCACTGACTCGGAATATATATGAGTTTACATTGATATTTATGACATAGTGAAAGAAAGCTTCATGGTTCTCTATGGACTCTTTGGCAATATTTTTGCCAGAACATGGCTTGGATAATGTTAGGAGTGCTCATTGTTTCTTGATGATACTGATCGGAGATTTATTGATCTTCTTTGCATTTTCACTTTCTTTGAACAACTTAAGTACTTGTAGTACATAGTTTGATTATGACAGGGGTCCAATATATTATATGGGTCTGTTTTCATATCACTGTGTGCGCAAGGCAGGATTGGTGAATAGTGACAAGTGTCTGGAGTAAGAACTGCAACTGCCAGGTATGTGTGGCCCACTGCTGTACTCAGACATCGCCTAAGTGTGTGAGCATGCCCAGTTTGACCTTTCAGTATGTTGTTGACTGACATTTGCTTCGCTTGTTTAAGTGTGTGAGCATGTCCAGTATGACCTTTCATTATGTTGCTGACTGAAATTTGCTAAATTTGTTTAAGTGTGTGAGCATGCCCACTATGGGCATATATACTATATATATGTGTGTGAAAAATCAAGTTGGTTTTTACTTCAGGGCTCACCTTTGTGTTGTACATCGACAGGAAGCACGCTGTACCTGCAGGGCTTCCATGAGTCAATTTGCATAGACTTATCAACATTTCTACATACGGGGGGACAGCTATTATTTGTACATTTCTACCCGGGGGGCACACCTGATTGTTACTGTGGGTGTACATAGGATGAGGGGTACACCTGACACTTATAACATTTGCTAGGCCTGCACTGCTATGTCAGGTACTCCATTTCAGTCTGTACTGTTGCCTATCGTACTGGCTTGAGGCATACCACTGTACTACAGACCTTAGCTTCCAATTACATGCATATTAGTTTGTGAATTCATAGCCTACCCAATCCACATCACACTGCCTGGCCTGCTGTTATCTGTTTGCATAGGCCTGGGGGGAGGTTACTCATATGCCTCTTCAGAGGGCAGGATACAACATTTGTTTGTGTTTGCATTTGTCTACAATTGTCCTGCTGGCTGTGACTGTTAGGTATGTGACCTCCCCCCCCAACTGGTATGTGTGAGTGACTTAAGTTGTGTCTGTGCCAGTGAAATGCTGTCATGGCTTAGTGGTTCAGTACTGTGACTATAGTGCACAGTATCCTGAGTTCGAGCCCTGTCACTGCTTTTTATTTTCCTGCTGGGCAGACCTGACTGGTTAAGAACAGTAAAGCAGGTGTGAGCGTGTTTACCCAACTTTGCTTGACTTTGCCTGACTTTGCCCAACATTGCCCAATGTTGCCCAACGTTGCCCGACGTTGCCCAACGTTGCCCAACATTGCACTGGTTAGTGTGGTGCACAGCTACGCGCAATTGTATTTAAATATGCTCAATACTGGTAAAATTTGCTTAGCAGTGCTTTATATTGCTTAAAATAGGGACTCATGCCTCAGGTGGTGGTGCTGCAGGGCTGCCTATGTCAGATGCACATATTACACTCCCTATACATGTTTGAAAACAGGTAGTGTCAAGTTAGGCATCCCTTTTACTGTATGTGCGAGTCAGAGAGAGGTGTCATTTCCAGGGTTCCTACTGAATCAGTGTATGTGCTATGCGTTGCCTCTTTGCCAAGGCCAGGGCACACTGGGCATGCCTCCTTCTGCCTACTGGGGCAGGCTCAGGTTGCTCCTCTTCTGAGTCATGCTGTGCCTGTGCAGGCCTTGGCAATAGTGGGGGGCTGTTTGGCCCTGCCCCATGTTGTTCCTGCTGCAGCTGTTTCCACAGGATCATATTGTGTAGCATGGCACATACCATGACAATTTGGGTACATGTAGTTGGTGAGTACTGCAAGGCTCCACCAGATGTGTCCAAGCACCAGAACTATGACTTGAGCATCCCAAACACACGCTCGATTATGTTTCTTGTTTGTGTGTGTGCCTCATTATGGAGTTCTTGTTCGGGTGTGTGTGCATTTCTGATGGGTGTCATCAGCCACAGCTCCAGTGTGTATCCAGCATCCCCCACTAGGTGACCATCAGGGATGTCCCCATTGGCAAATCTCTGGTACAGCTGCGTCAGATGCCAGATGTGGGAATCATGATAACTTCCAGGGCAGCCAGCAAACACATTCATTATTATGCCCTGGACATAGGTTCATAGGTTCATACTAGGCTATCTGCCCTAGGGCATTTATAAGCCTAGCCAGAATGTGTTTGGCTTTCGCCACTCATTTTAAATTTATTTTGCTATGCCCTTTTTCGAGGTTAGTATACTGTGCCTCTGTCTAACAGTGACACAGAAGTGATACCCGTGGTAAACCTACGATCTCCCATCCACTCATCAAGATTCCTCTTGAAGAGAGTCAATGAGGGAGTCTGCCTAACCTGGACTGGGATTTTATTCCAGAGTGAAGGGAGCCTCTGGGTTATGAATCTGTCCCTCCAGCATGTCCTATTTATTTCAGTGCTGAGGTTCAAGTCTCGGCGTGTAGCTCGATGGGATTTGGATTTTCTGAGGTGCAGCATGTCCATTAATTCCGGGTTGGACATGGCTTTATACATCAGGCACCCGACCTGGAAGTTGATGGAGGGGAAGCTCTTGCGGTTGATGTACACCCTACCCCACTCACCGGGTGGTGCTTTGATGTGTATGTGTGTGCAGTCTATTGCACCCACTACCTCAAGGTATTCTGCTATTTGGTGGAAAAGACACATATGTCTGGCCAATGCCTCATGGGAATTGGGGAAATATATGTGCTTACTGACATGTGCTGACATGGCATCCAGGAACTGGTACAGTACCCTGGATGATGATGCCTGTGAAATCCCTATCATATCACCAGTTGGTCTCTGGAACATACCTGTAGCTAGTATTCTTAGGCCAACACATACCTTGGTATCCACTGGGATGGGTTCCCCTCTGTTGGTTCTGTGTGTGAGACGTGGCCGGCACAGCTCAACAATTTGCTGCAGGAGGTCTCTGTCCACCCTATAGCGCTCCACTATCTCCAGCTCATGTAGCCCCTGGTAGATTACCCTGGGTCTGTACACTCTTCTCCGTCTCCTCACTGTGGGTTGCTCAGCAGCATTCACAACATCACCACCCTCAGCACCTTGCACATGTTGGTTTATGATAGCAAGAGCAGCCCCTAACATTTTGTATGACTTTAAAGTTTTTAAGCTTTCCCTCTTTGTATACTGCAGTGTTGCAGAGTTCTTTGGAAAAAGCAGGGAAGAATGCTGTTTGCAGAGTTTAAAGTGCTGGGCTGGGTTAGTCTGCTACCTGTGTAATTGGCTGTTTCTGATATATTTCACCTGGCAGCTTGGCTAATTCTCCTTGGTTAATTTCCAACTACTTCTTTTCCTTCCTTTTCCCTTTCTGTTTCCACCCAGGGCAGTGCCGTGCAAACGAGTGCATATGAGCGCACAAGAGTGCACACGCATGCACACGCATGCACATGCATGCACACGCTGTGTGCACATTTGCAAGAAATTTCAGATATATTCACGGTGTACACCTTTGGTTTCTGGTTTTCAAAAAGGACAACTGTAGACACGCCTCTTACAATCCTGAACAACTCATGGCAAACACAAGACACTGTGCTCCAATAAGCCTACAGCCTTTCTGACACACACCCTCATGATATTACCTATATTCTACTCTACTACTCACCTACTCCTACACTTACACTCTTGGGACATGGCTCACATGCTGGGAAAAATCGGGATTCACTATCCTTATCCTCATTTGCATAGGATTGCCTACTAATGCATGGTTACATCTCTCACACTGAGCTCCCCCCCCCCCCCCTTAGCAACCACTACTCAGTGTTCATGTTGTCTTCAGCCTGCCATTCACCTGCATGGCAGGATAAGCTTTTTAGTGAAAATGACTATTTTTGGCTATTTTTAAATTATTTTCATGTTTTTTAAAGTGCCGCATGTTTTCATGGTGCTGCGCTATGCTTAAACATCGGAGATCTGGGGGAAAAAAGTTAGATTTTATAAACATTTATAAATGCCAATGGCCTTATATTTGGCCATTGACATGCTTACTCAACTGTATACATCCTTTATTTGGAGCTGTCATAGCTCCGCTTAGCTATTTGCAGAACGGTACTCCGTTACCAATGGAGTACATTTCTGCAGATAACACTAATCTTCCATGGACAGGTTAGTGTTTCCTGGATTGCAAATTTTCCTCATTTGCATAGCTTTCAGCAGCAAATGAGGTAATTTGCATACAATGACGCTGTCCATGCAAGACGAGCTTTAGCAGCTCTCGTGCACGCCCCTGCTGGCTGTACCTGGATCGCATGGCAGATATATTGCCTCCGTGAGCTCCTACACTCTTCTTGCACTCCGTGCAAGCTTTCGTAAATCCGGCCCACTGTATTTACAAAGGAGCTAAACAAGCTTGGCAATATGTTCTGTGAAAGGGAATATCCTACTGAATTGGTTGAATCTGTTAAGATGGAAATATAAGAAGATAGACAGGACAAATTTGCTCTTTACTTAGTAACACTAATAAAATGGATGAATTGTCACAGATTAAAAAAGATTGCTACCAACAATCATGAAAGAGGTGGTACTGTGATTATTAGATATAACCATCAGACACCAGCACTAAGAGGTATTTTAATGAAACTTGGAATACAGCTTTTACTAATGAATACCATGAAGTTTTAGAACTAGCACCCAAAATTACATACAGTAGAGGTGAAAACCTCAAGAATATTTTTGAAAAAATAATAGTAGTAGTACAAGATTTTTACGTTCGAAAATGACAAAGTGTGGCCCTTGTAAATATTGTAAATTTATACAAGATGGACCATATGTAGTTGTTGATGGACATGAGAAGACTCTTTTAATGTTCGGGGGATGTGATTGTAATACGAAGATGGTTGTTTACCTTGCTACATGCTCAATTTGCTCTGCATTCTATATAGGTAAAACCACTAGAAAGCTTTGAGAAAGGATTTATGAACATGTTTATGATATAAAAAAATCCAAATCTACAAATGCCCTTTTTAAACACACTATGTATTGCCCATATCTCTGGAGATTTCTTTTTTCTTTATTGACAGGGTTTGTATGTTGGACAGAGGAGGAGATAGTGAACTGTTATTAGAACAGATAGAATTAAAGTAGCATATCCGGTTAAATGCAACTAATAAACCCCGATTAAATTATATGTTATTTCTTAACTGCATTTTAAATGCTTGAGCTGCTACATTACAATAAACATTTTTTACACTCTTAAGTAACATAGTATTAAGTTTTATGTTTTTTGTCTGTTTTATATGTATTTGTATTTGTGCTTCGTATATATACTTGTTTATTTAGCTATGCTGTTTTTCATTTCAGTAATGGTTTGCTGGAGGAGTCTGGTGTGTTTCCTTTGCCACTGGAGTTGCACCTTATATTGGGCAACCTACGAGTGCTTACTGTTCATGTTTGAGCCATTGTGTCTTTGCACATAGTTTGCCTTAATACTATCAATGTTTCTGGGAATTCAGACCACCACATGACTGCCCAAATTAGCTTTCTTGGAACCGTGTCATATGCTTTCTCCATGCCTAGGAATGTCTTAGGTGGATGCTCCTCAGCTCTTGCTTCTCAAAAATATGTGTCACTGTAAACAATGAGTCACTTGTGCTGTATCCTGATCTCAATCTGAACTACTCCTTTCCCATTTTACTTTCGTCTACTCTGCACACTCATTTATCCATCACCCTCTCCATAACTTTCATGCAGTGTGACAGGAGTGTGATACCTCAGAGTTGCCCATAGTTGTAGATGTCTGCCTTTGTTCTTGTACACTGGCAGTAGTATTTTTATTCTCCAGTCATCTGGAATTCCCCCTTTTCTCCACACTGCTATGAGTGCCCTCAGGGACCATTTCTCCCCTATCTCATCCAACATCTTGATATATCTGATGTAATGTTATCTGAGCCTATTGCTTTCCCCCTGACTTAATTTTCCTTAGTGCTGTTCTTACTTCTTCTATGGTTGGGGTCCTCTTCTTCTTCTTTCAGTGAAGGCCATATCTTGGGCAGTATGACTACTGAGGGGTTTTCTTCATTCAGAAGCTTCTGGAAATACTCCTTCCATCTGCCTTTGATTACCCTTAGACTGGTGAGCCAGTTGTTGCTGGCATCCATTATGAAGGGTATCTGACCATCTTCTTTATATGTCTGTATTTGTCTAGCAACTTGATATAGTTTCTATGTATCATCAACTGAGTTACTTTCCAGAGGATGGTAGGTTGCCTCTAATACCTTGTTCTTTGCTATTGCAGTAAGTATCTTAGCTCTTTTGTTAACCAACCCGTTTTCCTTCTTAACCTGGCCCATCTTTTCTATCTCCCACTTTTTCCTGCACTCCTTCTTTCTCTTTTGATGAGAGCTGGACTTCTGTGTCCTTCCAGCATTCCTTATTTACCTTGCTATACCTGGCTCTGTCACATATCAGTTCTACAGGCCTTACACATGCTGTTTTGAGGTGCTGCATTCTTTTTCAGCTCCACCTATCTGTTCTTTTTCCTGAGGTGCTAGATACCTGAGTATTTCCTTGATCCATTGTGCTTTCACTCCAGTCAACTTCTAATGTCTTCAGCCTGACCTCTGTTGACCATAGAGCCTTCGCTTTTAGCTGATTGTGGCAACCACTGGTTTATTCTGTGGGCTGTTTCACTGGGGATGACTTTGTAATCATTAATTCTGCCTCAGTGCCATTCACTTGCTAGCAGTCTACCTGAGTTGCATGTCAGGCACTCTTTTATGTGATCTTGTGACTGTCTCTTTTGCTGAAGCATGTGTTGACAACCATCAAGCCATTTGCCGGACAGAAGTCTAAAATAGCTTCTCCTTCTTTAAATAATTCTTTTATAAATAGATAAGATGTCTTGACTATATGCCAGATGTTTTTCCTCATTTAACTAGTTCTGACTGAAGTCCTTTCTTCCTCAAAGCTGAGATTTATAACACACCATTTTGCTACCACCAGTGTTAAGAAATGCTTAAGTGAATTATAAAAACAACACACGTCAGAAAGTTTGCAACTACAAATAATTCAAGTAAAAACTACGAATGGCATGTTTTGCAAACTGACAGTTGATTGACCAGATATTATTCCATGCCCTGATTGTGCAAACGACTATTGACAGTACTCGTGTTCCCTGAACTAATACGTCTACCCAGGTTTTCAGAAGGTGATTGCAGTAGCTGCCATTTTCCAGTTTTGAGCAGTCTGTTTTCATAATTTCTCACTTTTTTGTCCTTCCTCTGGTTTCTGTTCTAGTGATGTATGCCAGATAAAGGTGTTATTGGATTTTGCTGGAATAAGCTTTTAAGCATAAAACTCTCATGCTGTGAGTAGAGACAGCCTGATGGAATGTTACAGTATCTGCTAATTAGATCCTACCACATCTCTGTGTAACATTTGCATCAGGAATTCACACAGACTAAAACTGATATCGAACACAGCCACAGGCTTATCTGACGCGTGGATGAAAGCTTGCTTTATAAGCAAGAACTCAGTTTGGAAACTGGGCATGTTGTCAATAATAGGCAACTACAGTTCATGAAAACATAGCTTACTGTTGCCATCATATGGACATCAGATCTGAAATGAAGTTTGAAATTATTTATGTTGCTATGGGAAAACAGTAGAGATTTTTGGTTCATGGCAGGGTTATCAGATATCGCAGTCGGTTTGGAGTTCTGATGAATTACAGATAAGTATTTTGCAAAAAAGATGATTATACTAGTAATCTCTGCATTCACAAATGTTACAGCATTTAGGCTTGAGAAATATGTTTGATCATTTATGACAGTTTTATGACAAGTTTATGTGTAAGAGTGCATGTATGATAAAGTGACTAAAGGTAAAAAATCTCAAAGGGGCCTAAATCCACATGAGTCAGTCCAGTCACATTAAGTATTCATATTCTTAAAAACATCAGTAGATATTTAAACCAACATCTTGTCTGGCTGAACACATCTTTTAGTTTCAAATGTTAAAGTACAAGAGCTAATAGTTATGCAGTGACAGGAAGGGGTTTGTTGTTAATATTGAATAAGAAAACCATACAAAGTATGTCTTATTATGGCCATTCATATAGAAATGTGGCATTGTTTCAAATTCCGTTTCACAAAATCACAAGTAAATTAACTTAAGCAACTGTACAGTGTGCATAATATGACAGTATCTGGCATTATTTAACAGGAGGGAGTCAAGCCCTCCCACCCCATCTGTGAACCTGCTTAAATATTTTAACTCCAAGCAATGTAGTCATGGATAAGAAGTAAAACATTTCTGAAAAGGGATATTTTGTCTACTTTAATGGTGTAGCATCTCAAAGTTGTAATTAAGTAGGGAGAGTGTGTGGGTGCAACCTTTTGCATCAGAACTGCCAGGGACATGGTCCTGTGAAAATACTGTTTGAAGTCTGCAAAATACCATTTGTTTAGCTTAATTCTGGTTGCTTAGATTTTGATAAAGACTTGCTCAGTGAAATGTCATGAGTCCCATATAAATTTATGCTGCGTTCACTCTTTTATAATGGGAACTCAAGTATGCAGGAAAGAATAAGCAGGTCTGCTTGCAAAAATCAGTTGTCCTGGAATATTCAGGGGATGGAACACAGAGAGAAAACTCAATGTCCTATTATTTCTTATGTCTCCGGTTAATGGAGTGAATCTCCCTAGTGCTTTTTGTTGCTGCTGACAAGTAGTTTAGTGAAAAAAGAATGAAAATGGATGGGGATGACAGCAGAATAATGAGATGATGAGAAATGGGTCAGAAAGACAAACATTGCTGATAGAAAAGAAGAGAGAAATGCAACTGTATAGTACAATGTCACCCTCTATGAACGTTGTATACTTTCACTTGCAAATGCCAATCACAGTTTGCTGTTATTGTCAAGTTATCACAAGAAAACTACTGATACTGTCTGCTATACTGCATAACAGCATAAAACGTGCCTGCACCATGTATGAACATTATTGATATTGTAAGGGAGCATATATAATTCAGCCACTTCTGTGACTTAGAAAAGTAAAGCCCTGATACAGCCCTTGCAACCTGAGTTCAGGTAGGAGCTTTGGAACAGCTAGCTGATACCCCCACAAGAGGTGATAGTATCTTGGACTTGATATTAACCAACATGAGCTTTTATTAGAAAGGCTCACCCAGACTCTGCTACACTTTGCTGTGAAGAAAAGGTTAGTTTGTTTTTTATTTGTTGTATTTTGTATTAGTTTATTGCCTTTTTATATTTTGAATACTGTGATTTGTTTTCTTTACCTTGTGTTTCACTTGTATTCTGCTTTTAACTGCATATTAAAACTTTAAAAGAGACCACAGCTCTGTCTCTTGTGAGTCAGGCAGAATTTTTTTCTCACCCACCCACCCTGTTACTATTCTGTTCTTAAATGCCACTGTCTTTCTAGTTGCCTGCCTCTTAAGTTAATTTGACCATATATCTCATTTCCTCTCTGTTTTCACTGGATGTGGGAGTAAGCACAAAATTATCATTTTGTGAAATCACTCCCCTTCAAATATTTAAATTTACTGGCCATACATTCCATAGTACCAGAATACAAAAGTAATCACCTCCTTTAAATCTATCTTGCTGTTTTCAAATTAGTGACTCTCCAATAAAACTTAACTTTTTAGACAGATAAAACTTAAGTTACCTACATTCATATCTAACTTCTCTAGTGCACACTACAGTGTTTAGGATAAAATATTTTTTTTCATCTTACCTTTAAGCATCCCTGTGACTAGCACTTGCTCTAATACCTGCTGGAAAGCACTAGGAAGCCTTAAACTGATACAAGCACTCAATTTTCCTTATTAATAAGGAGAAATTAATCATAGGCACTAAACAGCCTATGATTGCAAAGTACCTTGCTAAGGGAAGGGAAAACAGCTCCTGTACTTTTCAAAAAAAGCACCAAACCAGGCATGTCCAACGGTCAGCTTCCAGTGATTTTTCCTGTCCACCTGGTGAATCTGGGCATACTGGGGCAATGCAGCAATTGCCTCATGTACACAGACAACCCTCTCCTTCTACCACCCAACACTACAACCTGTGAGAGATGCACTTACATAGCCAAACTGGAAGCAAAGCTCTCTCCACCCAAGATTGTGCTTGTCAAGAGGAGAAGGCTAACACTCGCACTACACCTCAAGCAACACATAGCCCTTCTAAAGTCACACCACCAACACCCACTGATAGCAACAATAAATCCACATATGCAGAGGCCCTTAACTGTAACCTGCCCAAGCAACAAGGACCTCCGAAGCTGAAACGCAAACAAGCACCAATCACAACCAAAGTGTCACATAGCTCACAACACCAGTTTGCCACCCAGCAACAGCCCCTAAGGCAAGACAACATACCTAACACTTTAGTCATAGGTGACTCTGTAGTCAGGCACACTGATGTCCCACTCACCAGGCTAAACAAGGAGAAAATTAAAGTCAGCTGCCTGTCAGGTGCCAGGATCTGCCACATAATGCATGCACTCAAGTCACTCCACAACAAGTACAAATATGACTCTGTCACTGTCCAAGATGGAGTGAATGACTTCAGACGTACCTCCCTGGACTACATGAAAAGAAACATGGAAGAGCTCTCAGATCATGTGGCCCAGGGAGGTATGACCCTAGCCCTAAGTAGCATACTGTCTTCGCCCAGAATGATACCACAATATAAGGACAAAATGACTGATTTCAACAATTGGCTAAGCTTCTGGTTTCATTCAAAGGGGATCCAGTATCTGTTGGCCTGGGGCGACATGATCGACAGACCATGATGCTTTGCCAGAGATGGTCTGCACCTGTCACCCCTGGGATTCAGGTTACTGGCTAAGGCTCTTGCCACCCCTATAGTGCTTTTTTTAGGCAAAGTTTAAAGGACAAAACCACCACCGTAACAGGTACAAGCATACAAAATCTGAAAGTAATGCTACTCAATGCTAGAAGTCTAAACCTCAAAATGCACACTCTCGAGGCACTCCTAAAAATGGAGAACATCGATATCTGTGCAGTAACTGAGACCTAGTTCAAGGATCCAGAGAGCACCCCTGCAATACCAGGCTACAACTCTTACCACACTTTTCGGTCACCAAACCAGGATCGAAACACTAAAGGTGGAGGAGTGTCCATACCCACCAAGGATATTTACATCACCAGGCTAGTTGCCCAACACAATGCATCTGAAATTCTCCAGGTGAAACTAACACTGGGTATGACTGCAATCCAAATTGTAGCTGGCTACAGATCCCCCACCATGCCCCAAGATTCTCACTACACCTTTCTAAACATACTGGAAAATATTAAGATTCAACCAAACACCCTAATACTGGGTGATTTCAACTACCATGCCATTAACTGGGAAAACTACTCGTGTACCAACACCTTTGCCCAACGGTTCTTGGAATTCATAAATTCCAATGCCCTGGATCAACTAATCCATAGTCCCACCAGGGGCTCCAATATCCTAGACCTGGTAATTACCAACATGGGAAATCGATGCTCCACACCTGTGGTCACCCCCCACCTCGTTGGTCAGGTCAGACCATAAGCTAATCACCCTTAACATCCACATCCCACCCCCACTCCCCAGTAAGGAAACCTCCATAAAAAACTTCTCCAAAGCCAACTTCATTCTACTCAAGTCAGAAGTGACAAACTTCATGACACCCATGCAGACGGGAACTGAAAGTTCGACTGCTGAGTCCTACACTAAGGCACTGTACAAGCACATCCACTCATGCATGAATCATGCCATCCCAAATAGAACCAATATGCTCTCCTCCAAAAAAGTAAGCCAATCTGGTGGTCCCCTGCCATAAACAAACTTTACAACAAAAGGAAGAAACTGTTGCAGAAAAGAGGAAAATCCCACAATGCAAAAAATTCCCTTACCAGCCTAAGCTGAGATCCCTCGTAAAATCCTCCAAAGCTAGTTACGAAAATAAAATTGCCAAAGATTCCAAAGACAACCACAAGGCATTCTATAACTATGTCAAGAATGAAAATGCTCAGATCTGCTCTGAGCTACAACAGAATGGCATTAAATATACTGATTCCAAGGATATTGCCAATATCCTGGCAGATCGATTCAGTGCCAACTTCACCCCCCTCTCACCTCCTAAATGGCCCATCTCAATACCGGAAGATTGCCAAATTCTGGTAATAATGGCCACACAGGTAAAAAAACACACTCTCCAAAGCTAAGAATACAGCATCCATGGGACCAGATGACATCCCGGGCTGTGTACTACATGAACTACAAAATGAACTGGCACCTCACCTAAGTGTCATGTTTAATCATACCGTCACCTCAGGCTTCATGCCCACTGAGTGGTGCACAGCTACAGTTATCCCACTCCACAAGGGGGGATCCACCTTGGATCCCAGGAACTACCGCCCCATCAGTCTGATGATCCTGATCTGCAAGGCCATGGAACGTATTATCATGGAACTTATAAACAAAGCTATTGGCAACTGTCAAACACTGGACCTCACCCAGTTTGGGTTCATGAAGGGCCGATCTTGTCTCCTGAACCCGATTGACTTCTTTGAATCAGTCTCCACAGCCGTGGATGAGGGTAAGGCAGTCCACACAGCCTATCTGGACCTTGCCAAGGCCTTTGGCACCATCCCCCCCACTCTGGAATCATAGATAAACTTAGTAAACTGGGCATTAATCCTTACATCACTCGATGCATTGCCAACTGGCTTACTGACAGAACCCACACTGTAAACGTAGCTGACTCCAAATCCAGCTTCAGACAAGTGACAAGTGGAGTACCTCAGGGTTCAGTCCTGGGACCGCTCTTGTTTGGCATCTACTTCTCTGAAGTACAGGCCAACACTAAGGGACTCTGGCTAACAAAGTTCGCAGATGACTGCAAACTGGAAGCCATTAGTGAATCCCCAAATGACGTGGATGCTCTACAAAAGGGCCTTACAGAAACAGATGCTTGGTGCCAGAGCCATGGGCTCAGGCTCAATGCCAAGAAATGTATAGTTATCCCCTTTGGGAAAAAACATGTACCCTTGAATTACCACATAGGTGGCAGTACACTAAACACCGAAAGTGTGATAAGAGACTTAGGGACACAGGTGAACAGTGGTCTCACCTTCAATAACCACATCACCATAACAGTCAGGAAATCCTTCTATGTGGCACATCTCATCACTAAGGGCTTTTCATCCAGAAAAAAGGAGGTCATTATCTCACTGTACTCATCCCTCATTAGACCCATTATAGAATACAATGCCCTATTTGGTATGTACCTCTCAAGACATCTGCAACAACTGGAAAGGCCGAAAAAATATCTCACTAAAAGAATCACAGGCCTAAAGCAGATGCCCTATGCTGACCGCCTTAAAAAACTCCAGCTATACTCTGTCGCATATCGTCTACTCAGAGGCGATCTCTGCTTAACATACAAGGTCATGTCAAACCCAGAGCTGTTGGACATGCTACACTTAAAGAAATCCTAATCCATCAGAGCCACACGCTCAAGGGATCTAAACCTTGTCATCACAATAAACAAAACATGCTGGAGGGATAGGTTCCTGACCCAGAGACTCCCCAGACTCTGGAATTGATTGCCCATACATGTCAAGCAGAGTGTCTCTTTGGCCCTCTTCAAAAGGAACCTTTATGATTGGATGGGAGAAAGGAAATTCACCCCGGGGATCATGTCAGTCACCCTGCTAGACAGGGGACCATGGAAGTAAATAGTGTGGGAAGAAATAGCCAGGGAATTGTTATGGCTAGGCTTGTATAGGCCCTGGGGCCGATAGCCTAGTACCAACCTATGAACCTATGAGTAACCACTCCAGCACCCCTACAGTATAATCCTCCTAAGATCCGACCATAAAGAGGTCACTTTTAAAGTCACCATCTCCCCTGATCAACCTCTACCTAGGGTTAAACAAAAACACTTCTCCAAAAATGATTACAACCTCCTGATGGATGGTAAAAACAGCTTCACAGCCCCCTCCCCCACTGCAGGAACTGGCACCAATGACCAAATTTACACCAAAGTACTATATGAGCATTTATATAGATGTATGGAATCAGGAATACCTGACAGGACAAAATCATCTTCCGCAAGGAAGAGTAAACCTGTCTGGTAGACATCAGCAATAAATAAAGTATATAACAAAAGGAAAAAATGCTGTCCAGGACCAAGAAGGAGCAGGTGCCCAATTGAAAGCAATCTCTCCTTACTCTGAACAAGCAAATAAGAGCACTATTGAAATCCTCTAAAGCCCACTTCGAGTCCAAATTGGCCACATCTACTAGAGAAAATCATAAGGCCTTCTTCACATATATCTGCAGTCTCAAAGGAAGCACCCAGATCTGTTCAGAAATGGTGGTCAAGGACACCGCATACACAAATGCTGCAGATATAGCCAATCTACTGGCTGACAGATTCAGCAAAAACTTTTCTCCTCTGCCCACCCCATCAGTCAATCAGGACATCTCCAGTACCTGCCCCCCCACCCCTTATCTCTAGGGAACATGTCATCACTGCCCTCTCACAGGCAAAAAATACAGCCTACATAGGACCCGATAACATCCCCGGCTCATACCTCTCAATCTGGAAACATCAAAAGTCTGGACAATGCCCATGAAAAATAGGTACAAATCTGTACACTGATTGACATCTAATTTACATACATAATTATGTAACCCCACCCACTCCGGTGGAATTGTGGGATATCAAATTTCACATGTAATTGAAGAACGGGCAACCAAAATATGGCACCAGAGTCCCCCTGCAGCTATTCCAATGTCCCATTACCTAACTATTTCGCCCCAATTACCATAAACACTAATGTGTGCTTACTGCTTTACTTCTACGATTATTTGGATTTTATTTTTACAGCACTGACTGCACAACAATGCACAAACACTACAAGACATCTGGTAAAAGCAATACTGTCTCACAATGAAAATAGTTGTCATTAAAACTTGTCTGCCCTTGAAACTCACATTAATTGAAACAGCATTGAAACCCACACACACCACATCCAAAGAAAATGCATCTGGCCAGTGCACCAAATGCAAACACTCGATTGTTAGCATTCTTCAACTAATGACACACAATGCATTTTAACCTGAAAGGCCATTACATTTCAGGTGAGCTTCACGTATTGGCCTGCATTACTTTGCACATTATCATGAGACTTGTAATAGCACTATTGGAGGACCTTTCACAACACTTCTAATACACAAGTACAGCATATACTGAAAAGCAAACTCAAAATGGCAAAGAAGGAAAATAACAAAGCTAAGGCTAAGAATGTACACTGCTTTACATGTATATCTGCAAAGCATATTACTATACACTTGTGTCTTTACAGACAAACGTATATGAATTATTCATTCACAGAGGTAAAAACCATCCTTAAGTAATGAAAACCGCAATCAGATATATTCAGAAATGCCCAGGCCATTTTTTTTGAAAGTGCAAGTTGTTATGGTGTCATAATGAACTGTAGCCTTAATAGAACAGAAAAAAACAGAATTAGGTAGATAAAAATTTTATGATTTGTATGGAAACCACACAACAGCTAAAAACAACACTAATTGTAATCAGCTGTACAATAATATAGATTTCTTTACCACTAGAGTTACAATGGAGGAAACAAAAAACAGTGCAACAGCATGTCTTTATATAATCCATCCATCCACAATCAACAACATGATTTAACAGTAACAGTCATCTACAGCCAAGTTCACACTACCAGGTGGCTATATAATCTTTTAAGGAAATTAATAACTACTGATTTTGCTATATAGGACTACACTACTTAAGGGCAGTTTGTCAACCCCGAAAGCAATTACCAAAGCCTTAAGTAATATTATTGCAGCTATGCTAGATTATTAAGCTGTGGGGCTGTGAGCAAGCTTCCCGGATGTGGGCATGAATATAAAGAACAGGAAACAGCGGTTTAATTCAGGAAGCACTGGCAAGCAGGGAAGCACAAAGGATAGAAGTCCTTTGTTGCTAATATGCTGGAAATTACTTTGATAACAGCAGGGTTAGATTTTTAGAATGAAGTGCATTTCTTTCAATACCATACACCATTAATATCACAGAGATTTGACTGAAAAATATTAGCACAGAACTAAAAGATTAGATGCCATTAACATCTGAAGCAGCAACATGTTCTATCAATGATAGGCATTGTTGTAGAAGAAACTAATAAAATAGATCTCTTAACTGCATTTGTTACTTAAGCAGTATGTTACTTTAGCAGAAGTTTCACACAGAAGATAAGAAGTTTGACAAATTCCACTTATGTTACATAAATGATGACCTTGCAAATTAAAACTAAAAATATATCTGCTTGTGAAAAAGTGCATTTCCAGCAGGCCAAAGAGAGCTGTGGGTAGGTAATAACTATCAAGCAAACAGTGTAGGTATTCTCAGCAAACATTAAACATACGAAGCAAAAAGTAAGGGGCTTATTTATTTCTTGTTTATGAAAGCAAGCGACTGCCATTATTGCTTTGAATTTACCTTGGTAAGCTACGCTCACATTTAACTAGGAAGGTGCAGTAACATTCATAAACACAATGTGTACTGATACTACAGCAAAAGTAGCCAATGTCTTTATCAGATAATGTATCTGGCAGAGACTGCACAATTCAACATCATATAAATGCTTTCTTAGAATCCTTTATATCATTATATTACAATCTTCCTGCGCACTACAAGCATGTGAATACAGTAATTGTGTGTTTTGTTTGCAGGCTTCAACACTTACCCTTCATGCTCCAGTTTATATTATTATATGGTCATTTTTACATAAAGACGATAGATGCCCCCACTCCCAAAACACACACACCTCTGAAAGTTAGTTTCTTAATCCTTACTTCACACAGTTTATTCTTCGCCGCAGAATAATCGCATCCAAACAATTTCTTCATTCCAATGCCGACGAATGATTCAGTATAATCCAGCAACCTTACCAGTCCGATAATGATACAAGAACAGCCAGAACTTGAAGTAGAAGATAGTCCACCACCAGCAACTGTTTGTTGCCATTCCAGGTTCCCGCTCGCATTTCAGACAGGCCGGAAATGCGTGAGCTTCTTGAGCTCAATTTTGACAGGCTGGTAGAGTGAACTGACATCATCACCACTCAGGATGGTAACCCTGAGGGAGATGACATCATCGTGTACATGATGACGTCAGCTCTAACAGCCGCGAAAAATTAAAAACAAAAGAAAAAAATCAGAAATGAAGGGGTGCCACTCGGGAATCATGGCACCCCTTCATTTGAACTCCAAAACTCAGTAAAAACCGAGCAATTCAGCATGGTTGAGAGGTATGCCCCAGCTGCATCCTACATGAACTCAGGCATGAACTTGCAGCACCATTAGGCACCCTATTCAACCAAAGCCTGAGTACCGGCTTTGTGCCAGCTAAGTGGAGGACAGCCACTGTCATCCCTTTATGCAAAGGTGGAGCGTACACTGATCCAAGAAATTATAGATCCATCAGCCTAACTAGCCTGATCTGCAAGACCATACAACGGATTATCATGGACCTCATTAACAGGGACATTGGCAGCCTCCAAACGCTCAACCCAGCACAGTTTGGCTTTGTCAAGGGGAGGTCATGTCTGTTAAATCTGGCCAACTTCTTTGAGACAGTCACCAAAGCCATGGATGAGGGGAAGACAGTACACACCACCTACCTTGACCTAGCCAAAGCCTTCAACACTGTTCCCCATTCGGGCATAGTAGATAAACTCTCTCAACTAGGCATCAATCCATATGTTACCAGATATGTAGCAAACTGGCTTAGTGATGGAACTCACCTAATCAAAATAAGGGAAGCCGCCTCAAACAGTAGACCTGTAATGAGCGGCGTACCCCAGGGATCAGTCTTGGGGCCTCTGTTATTTGAGATATACTTCTCTGAGGTGCAAGCCAAAACCAGTGGGCTATGGCTGACCAAGTTTGCAGATGACTGCAAGCTGGGTGCAGTTATCAATTCCCCAAGTGATGTGGACGTCCTCCAAGAGGGTCTCACCCTAACAAATGACTGGTGCCAGAAACATGGCCTCAAGCTGAATGCCAAAAAATGCATCATCATTCCCTTTGGGGAGAGTGAAATCCCTATATATCACATTAATAACAATGTCCTAAGTACAGAATCAGTAGTGAGGGATTTGGGCACCCAGGTTGATAGCAACCTGACTTTTGACCGCCATGTAGCTTCCATTGCACAGAAACCTTTCTACATGGCCCACCTCATAAGTAAGGGTATCTCATCCAGGGACAAAGAGGTCATAAGATCCCTGTAGTCATCCCTTATAAGGCCAATTACTGAGTACAATGTCCCCTTCAGCATCTACCTCACAAAGCACATGCAACAGCTGGGGAGACCACAGAGGTTCCTCACCAGGAGAATCCAGGGCCTCAAACACCTACCCTACACAGATAGGCTAAAAGCCCTGTCCCTCTACTCAGTTTCATACAGTCTCGTCAGAGGTGACCTCTGTCTGGCATACAAAGCGATCTTAGACCCCATCTTGATGGGACTGCTGCATATCCATAAGTCAAGCTCCACTCAAGCAACCCGTATGTGTGACCTCAACCTTGTCTGTGATATCAATAAGACTTGTTGGCAGGACAGATTTATTTCCCAGAGACTCCCCCATCTGTGGAATAGACTCCCTCTCCACTTCAAGCAGAGTACCTCATTATCCCTTTTTAAGCATAACCAGGATAACTGGATGGGAAACAGAAGATACACCCCTGGGATTCCACCTGTGTCCCTGCTGGACAGGGGTTCTGGGTGCTGACTTGTCTAAACATGGGCTAAACTCTTGGCTATGCTTATAAAGGCCTCAGGGCCAATAGCCTAGTAGCCTCCTATGATCCTATGATCCTATAATCTTGGGTACCTGTTGGAGCTGGCAGGGATGAACAGCTGTCCCCATCCTGGGAGGGAGGCTGTTCCTGGCTAGCTCAATGCTGAACTGGAGTAAGTGGAAGTATGCCTACAGCAGCAAGCCAATGCAGGGCTATGGCTGCTTATGCCAGCAATTGTGACCTTTGCCAGCACATGTAAAGGTGAATGCATGTACTGGGGCTTATGGGCACAGGTAGTTCCTGCTCTCTTCACCACTATGGACAGGGTTTGGGCCACAATATATGCTCTCAGCTGCCAGGATGTCTGTCAAGGCAGAAGAAACCCTAATGATTGCCTGTATGATGGCTTCCCACACTCTTTCTTCCTTACAATACTGAGAAAATCTCATACGTACATGGGAGCAGATGAGCTCAGACTGTTCAGTGAAGGGCTTAATTGTTGATAATCATAAGAACAAAAAGAAATAGAAAACATTTGTAGTAACTGAATAATTTGATAAACCCCCGGATTCTCAAAAGCTTGCACTGCATGCAAGATCGGTGCAGGAGCTCAAGCAGGCAATATGTCTGCCGTGCAATCCAGGAACAGCATGCAGGGGCGTGCATGAGCGCTCCTGCACTAATCCTGCACGGATGAAACCCTTGTATGCAAATCACCCCATTTGCAGGAGAAATCCATGTAAATGAGGTGATTTGGCAACCCAGGAAGCTTGCAATTGTCCGTGCAGGACTAGTGCTATCTGCAGAAATGTACTCGGTTAGTAACTGAGTACATTTCTGCAAAATCCAAAATGGAGCTGTGACAACTCCAAATAAAGGCTGCATATCATGTAGTAAGCATGCCAATGGTCAAGTATAAGGCCATTGGCATTACAAACATTAAAAAAAAATACAAAAATAAACTTTTATTTTTTTTAGCCGATCTCAGCTGTTTAAGCGTAGAGCAGCGGCGCACAAACGGGATCAGGGAAAATAACAAAATGAACCTAAATTAAGCATTCTAACTAAAATCAGCATTCTGCCATGCAAGTCAATGGCAGGCAGAAGACAACATGCCCAGTGAGTAGTGGTTGCTAAGGGGGGAGGCTCAGTGTGAGACATGTAACTATGCATTAGCAGGCAATCCTATGCAACTGAGGGGAAGGATAGTGAATCCCAGTTTTCCCCATCATGTGAGCCAGGTCCTAACAGTGTAAGAGTAGGAATAGCTTGGTGCAAGCCTAGGAGTTAGGTGACATCATGGGGGGTATCAGGCATACTGTAAGCAGATTGGAGCCCTGTGGCTTGGGTTTGCTCCTAGCTTAGCACAGCTAAGCTAGGGGGTGTGTCCAAACCTGCCTAGCACTCTTTACAAAGCCTAAGTGGGTGTGTGCGCCGTGCACCAGGTTTTACAGGAAGAAAAAAGAAATTAAACCAGGAAATAGCATCTCTGTGCACATTTCAGCACTGTGTTTGCGTGGCGCTCACCTGAGCTTAAACAGGAAGGCAATGGGAAGGGAAAACAGCAGTAGTAAGGTAATCAAGGAGAACTAGCATAGCTGGCAGGTGAAATGTATTAGAATTAGCCAATTACACAGGCAGCAGTCCAGTCCAGCCCAGAACACTACTATAAACTATGCAAACACCTTCCCCTCTGGTTTTTCCCACACTCTACACCACTGGTGTAAACAAGCGGGGAACTTTTAACACTCACAACAGCAAAATGATAGGGGCTGCAATAGCTATCATACAACTTGTGGAAGAGGCTGAGGGTGGTGAGGATGTGAATGCTGTCGACCAACCCACAGTGAGAAGATGGAGAAGAGTGTACAGACTCAGGGTAACCTACCAGGGGCTACATGAGCTGGAGATAGTGGAGTGCTATAGGGTGGACAGGGACCTCCTACAGCAAATCGTTGAGCTGTGCTGGCCACGCCTCACACACAGAACTAACAGAGGGGAACCCATCTCAGTGGCTATCAAGGTATGTGTAGGCCTACGAATACTAGCTATAGGTACCTTCCAAAGGCCAACTGGGGATATGATGGGGATTTCACAGGCATCAGCATCCAGGGTACTACACCAGTTCCTGAATGCCATATCAGCACATGTCTGTGAGCATGTATATTTCCCCAACACCCGTGAGGCGTTGGCCAGCAATATGCAATTGTTTCACCAAATAGCAGAATACTCTGAGGTAGAGGGTGCTATAGACTGCATGCACATATGCATCAAAGCACCAGCTGGTGAGCGGGGTAGGGTCTACATCAACCACAAGGGCTTCCCCTCCATCCATTGCCAGGTTGTGTGCGATGCCCAGGGCATAATAATGAATGTGTGTGCTGGCTGCCTTGGAAGCTATCACGATTCCCACATCTGGCATCTGATGCAGTTGTACCAGAGATTTGCCAATGGGCACCTAGTGGGGGATGCTGGATATGCACTGGAGTCGTGGCTGATGACACCCATCAGAAATGCACACACACCTGAACAAGAACTCCATAATGAGGCACAGGCACAGACCAGAATTATAGTAGAGAGTGTGTTGGGGATGCTCAAGTCATGGTTCTGGTGCCTGGACACATCCGGTGGAGCCCTGCAGTACTCACCAGCTACATGTACCCAAATTGTCCTTGTATGTGCCATGCTACACAATATGATCCTGTGGAAACAGCTGCAGCAGAAACAGCACGGGGCAGGGCCACACAGCCCCCCACCATTGCCAAGGCCTGCACAGGCACAGAGTGACTCAGAAGAGGAACAACCTGAGCCTGCCACAGTAGGAAAAAGGAGGCATGCCCAGTATGCCCTGGTCTTGGCAAAGAGGCAACGCATAGCACATACACTGACACAGGAGGGACCCAGGGAATAACAACTCTCTCTGACTCTCACATACAGTAAAAGGGATGCCAAACATTGCACTACCTGTGCTTAACCATGTGTAGGGAGTGTACTATGTGCATCCGACATAGGCAGCCCTGCAGCACCACCCTCAGTACTGAGACACCCACAAGGTAAGTGACTCACACATGCCAGTCAGGGGGGTTCACATACACAACAATAGTCACAGCCAGCAGGACACATGTAGACAAACACAAACAAAGGCTGTGCTATGGCCTCTAAATGAGGCCTATGGGTAACCCCCCTAGGCCTACACAGACAGACTACAACAGGTCAGGTAGTGGGATGTCAGTTCTGAAGGGTAGGAAGTCAGAAACTAATATGTAGGCAATTAAAAGCTAAGATCTGTAGTACACTGGTATGCCTCTAGTCAGCACGAATTGTAAGACTACAGAATGAAATGGAGTACCCGACATACCAGTACAGTCCTAGCAAATGTGTACAAGTGTCAGGTGTGCCCCCCCCATCCTACGTAGAAATGTAGTCACAGTCAGGTGTGCCTCCCAATCCTGTGTAGAAATGTAGAAATAGTCAGGTGTGCCCCCCAATCCTGTGTAGAAATGTAGAAATAGTTAGGTGTGGCCCCCCATTCTACGTAGAAATGTAGTCACAGTCAGGTGTGCCCCCCAATTCTGTGTAGAAATGTCAAAATAGTCAGGTGTGCACCCCCCAATCCTGTGTAGAAATGTACAAATAGTCAGGTGTGCCCCCTCATCCTATGTAGAAATTTAGTCACAGTCAGGTGTGACCCCCCCCCCAATCCTGTGTAGAAATGTAGAAATAGTCAGGTGTGCCCTCCCATCCTATGTAGAAATGTAGTCACAGTCAGGTGTGTCCCCCCCAATCCTGTGTAGAAATGTGGAAATAGTCAGGTGTGCCCCCCCATCCTACGTAGAAATGTAGTCACAGTCAGGTGTGCCCCCCCCCACTCCTGTGTAGGAATGTAGGAATAGTCAGGTGTGCTCCCCCCATCCTATGCAGAAATGTAGTAACAGTCAATGCCAAATGATCGACGGATACCCTGCAGAGACAGTATGCTACCTGTAGGTGTACAACACAAAGGTCAGCACTGCAGTACAAACTACATGGACTCGATCCACACATCCAATACAGACGGGCATACTGGGAATGCCCAAACACTTAGAGAAATGAAGGCAATGTCAGTCAACAACATACTGAAAGGTCATAGTGGGCATGCTCACACACTTAAACACATGAAGGTCATGTCTGCAAATACCAGTGGACCAGACATATGTGGTAGCCGCAGATGTTAGTGCAGACACTCCTCAGTATGCACCACTCATGCTTTGCAACACAGTGGATAGGAATACAGGCATATATGTAAGGACAACACACTATAATAAGCCAAAGGTAGACATACATAGATGTGTGGAAGAGGATGACTGTGACAAGGAGCCATCCAGGCCTATACCACCCAGCACACAGCCAAAGGGCCACAATCACACATGGGTCAGATGTCACTCACTGCAGATACTAGCCACCGGTATCTGTCAGCATTACAGAGTATGTGGTGCACGTGTCAGCTGTGCAACATGACTGTACAAGGAAGTAGTCATCTAGCAGCTGTATACACGTACCTGTGAAATATGACCCAGGTTGTGCCCGCATGTGCCGTATCAACCCCTAGATGAATGGGTTATGGCTCATACACACACACTGCCCTCCCCATAGCCCTACTATGACAAGCATGCTGAGTCATCCACTGTGAAATACACCTTTGGAAGAATTTTAGCCCATTAATCTCTGTGGTGAGTCCCATAAGTGCGTACTGCTGTAGTGTGATAAAATAGTTAGATAGAAGTTCTAACCCCAGCCTTGGCAACTGTGTGTCTGTCCATCTCTGTCTGTGTAGAGAGCAATGCTTTTTAGGGTGGTCACACTCCCTACAACTGAAATGCTCTACTTTGGTAAAGCTGCTGATGTTATCCACCTAGAAATACACCTCTGGGAAGATTGTGGCCCAGTAATCTCCATGGCACATCCCATACCTGCGTACTGCTGTAGTGTGATAAAATAGTTAGGTAAGAGTTTTAACCCCAGCTTTGGCAACTGTGGGTGTGTGTCAGTCTGTCCCTGTCTGTGTAGAAAGCAATGCTTTTTAGGGTAGTCACACCCCTTACAATTTATATGTTCATCTTTGGCAAGGCTGCTGATGTCATCCACCTAGAAATACACCTCTGGGAAGATTCTAGCCCAGTAATCTCTGTAGTGCATGTCATAACTGTGTACTGCTTTAGTGTGATTTAGAACTCTGGTAGGGTTCTATTCCTACCCATGGCATTTCTGGATGTTTTGTGTGTGTTTCAATATCTGTATAGGGAGCAATGCATTATAGACTAGTCACACATTACAATTCAAATGCCCTACTTTGGCAATCCTTCATTGTGAAATACACCTTTGGGAAAGGAGTTCTCCAGTAATCACCGTGGTGTGCACTATAACTGTGTAGTGTAATAAACTAGTTAGGTAAAGGTTCTACTCCCAGACATGACAGGTGTGTGTGCATTTGTAACTCATATCTTGTGTGGAGGTGTGTGTGACACCTGGGCCCAATGTAGAGTGGATTTTGTAAATTTCTTATAAGGTGGCCCTAGTAAATATTACAATGTCCACCATACAGGGATAACAGATGTGAAATAGCTGAGAAGATGAGGTGCAAATCCATACCCATACATGTGACATCAAGGCCAGACAATCACAGTTAGCAACCCCAGTATTACCCAGAGCACACTCTCAACCATGTCTCATACACACACATGCCTAGGCAACAGCCAATATGTGGGTAGTACACTGCATATTGGCCACTGATAGTAACTATGGCATGATTGCAGTGGGCTACAGAGAGCATGACACCCTGCTCATCTGTCCAATAGGCACATGCATGCAGACAGTGCACCTTCCCCATCTTCCCCACTGGACACCTACAACACCTGTGGTGCCATCATGTGACCCAGAAAGGACATATCATGCCTGAAAACATGCCCTGTATGGACAGATGCCACTGACACCAGGGAATGCCGTTAGCATGCTATCAATGTAGGTGTAGGGTAAACCTGCTGTCCATTACCAGTTCCCACCACAGGCGGCCAAGACTGGCACATATGATAATCTGTGTACACAACATGGGCCAGACACCCCAGGTACAGTTCCACACATCACTGTACATGCATGTAGGAGGTGTGCACATCCCAGACACCGTCCATGTCATGGACTAAGGAACACATACGTGGCAAGCAATGCACAGCATTGGCCACATGCAATAGTCACCCAGGTGACAGGATGGTGGTTACAATATGCACGTGTGGGCAAATGCCGAAGCTACAGCCCTGTGCCACAATGCAGACCATTGTCATGTGGCCTGATGCCAAGGTATATCCATCACCTAGACTTGTATAGCCATCTGGCACAGTCGGCCACCACACACCCATGCAGAAATACACCCATGCATGTCAGTACTGGCACCCTGTGTGTTTGTGCGTGTGTGTTGTATGATGCATATGATCACATCCACACTCACTACAAACCCAGGTTGGCATACTGAAGCATGCTGTCTGATGTCAGACATCTTCCCATAGCCTTTGCCAATATAACCTCCATATGGCCTGTGTGGTGCATGTGATACCTGCACAGTAATGTGTTGTAGCAATCTCACAAGTGATGAGTTGAAATCCTGGCCCTGCCAAGTGTGTCAGTGTGTGTGCATCCCTGTGAGACTGTGGCTGTGTTGACACTGGCACCTGTTCATGTGGACAAGCATGTGTACTTCACCTACCGTATAGCTACCATATACCTGTTGCAGATGTCACTCACCATCACATATATGTTCTGAGGGCTCTGCAACAAGTAACCTATGTGCGCATCCAATAACTGCATAGAACTGTGATAGCACTACATAGTCATCAGGGGTTTGGTACCCTGTGCTGGTAGGTGTGTGACACAAACATGCTTAAGTTTTGCTCTCCCACCCCTCCCTGACTTGGCTTTGCCTCTGTCTGCCTCTCTCACTCCCTCACTGGTGGATGTGGAGACCTACACCTGCTTTGCTTAGGCAGCAGCATGTGCATTTTAGGTAATGCTCATTTTCAGCTGATGGTCTCTGCATGAATTGCAGCCCTCCCCTAGCTGATTGCATGTGGAACAGCTTTGGTAACATTCCCATACTCCAATATCTAGGAACATCATGTTGGTGTTGGGCCTTTTCATTCACTGTGAGCAGGGACTTGGTCTGTTGTTTGGCATACAGCATCTCAGATGGATTGGGGATTTACCTCTGACAACATACACTGTGGAAACAGGCCAACACACAGGAGGGGGATGTGCCTGACCTGACTACAAACTGTAATTGGTGCTATACTGCATTCGGAGTAATGTTTTAACAGGGTGTATGTGGATATGGCTGTCCTACATTTATTAATACCTGCCATGTCAGGTCTATGTTTCTGAGGACTCCCCATCTGTAGGGTCATCTGCAGACTAGACAGTGTGTGGTGCCTTTGGTTTCATGTGTTACCCACAGAGCATGTATCTGTGAACTGCAGAAGTTAATGTGAGGATTGCAGGCTGTAGATGGTGACAGCCATGACAGTTACGGACTTCATATCCCTCATAGGACATATGTTGCAACAAACTCTGTTACAACAGTAAATGTATGATGTTATCACAGCAACATGTGTATGTGCTTTTAGCCACAACTCAGTCAACCTTTGTACATATGTCATGCATTAAGAGGTGCATATGTGCTGTACATCATAATTAGTGTCATCATATCTGATAACAAACCAGTGAGATATCAGACTGCTACACATGTTATGTACAGTAGGGGTTATATTTGATGACATAACCTGGACATTCTGTGGTTGTTTGTACAGTACTGAGGTATGTGTCCTTATGGTGAATGTCAACAGTGTGTGTATTGTTAATATGTACCTTGGCCTGTGTACAGATTGTGGTAGATGTCATCATCCTAGGTCCCGTCCTATCTGATGTTACATGCTGCTCCACTGTATGTTGCCATATTGGCTTACATGTTTGTAGGGCCATACACACACACATGTCCCATACCACAGATGGGCATCAGACCACACTGTGTAGCTGCCCAGAATATGTAGGGTTAGTGTGTGAGTGGCACATATGAGGGTGGTGTTGAACAGATAGTCCATATACTGTAATATTATGCTAGCTTACCATATGTGGCTGTGGCTGTGTTCACATTGGCTGTGGTTATGCAGTTTCACACAGGTGTATCTTTCCCTGTGTTGTGACATGCCTGTAGAGCCTGCTATATACAGGTTCATAGGCAGGTACTAGGCTATCTGCCCAAAAGCATTTATAAGCTGAGCCAGAATGTGTTGGCTTTCGCCGCCCCCTTAGAGTAGTTCCCTGTGCCTCTGTCCAGCAGAGCCACTGAAGTAATACCTGGGGTAAACTTTCTGTTTCCCATCCACTCGTCAAGGTTTCTGTTGAAGAGTGTTAGCAAGGAGCTCTTCCTAATGTAGATTGGAATCTTGTTCTAAAGCATGGAAAGTCTCTGGGACAGGAATCTATCCCTCCAGCACGTCCTACTTATTGTTGTGGTGAGGTTTAGATCCCTAGAGCATGTGGCTCGAGGGTATAAGGTTTTCTTTAGATGGAGCATGTCTATCAATTCTGGGTCAGATATGGCCTTGTATGTCAGGCAAAGATCATCTCTGAGTAGGTGGTATGCAACAGAGTACAGCTTGAGTTTCTTCAATCGCGCTGCATAGGGCATCTGTTTGAGGCCAGTGATCCTCTTATATGCAGGTACATGTGCATTCCCCCATAGGAGATGTAGGCCAGTGTTGAGACAGTCTGCCTGTAGCCTGCACAGTGCTTTGTTACATGCCTAGCAGCTTAGTGTACTTACCCAGTGAGGTGTTATGTCCAGATACTTGCCAGATGTACTGCTGCCGGGCCTCCCTTAACAGTCATGCATGTCAGACAGAGCGGTGAGATGCTGTACAGATTTATGTCAATATCTAATGGGCAGTATGTGGCCATGGCACCTCTATATTATGTGTCAGGACAGACAGGGGTGTGTGAATGCATAACCTATGTGGGCGAATGTATACCAGTCGTTATGTGTTATAACCATCTACATGGCTGTTAACATCCATATTGTCCGGCTCAGTCCACATGTTCTGCACTAAAGGGTTCTGTGTATACCTCTGGACTGTACAGAGTGTGTCAGAATGTCCACATCTATTGGCCAATATCTCTGTTGTAGTCCACAGGAGCATTACGTGCTTGCAGCGGTACTGTACTATGATGTCCTTAGGATGTCTGTCAGTAGCCAATGGCACACATGTGAAAAGCAGATGTGACCTCCCACACACACCATGTTTGTGAAGACAATCCCAATTACAGTAACAATAGTCTGCTAATATACCTGCTATACATGCCTGACATCCCCTTGCACTATGAAGGTGGGACTATAGGGGCTGAGATAGAGCTACACCCCATGTTCAGGACATATGGTGAATATATATGTACATATGATCATCCAGATATCTATATAGATAATTACACATGTACATATCGACATATATAGATGGGTGTGTATATGTACATAGATATGCATATACACACCCAGGTATAATATATACATATACAGAGCAGTATATGTCTACACATATACAGATAGAGATAGATATGCACATATATGTATACCACTCTGCCGTGCCTGCCAGCAGTCCACTGCTGTTGTATCCCCCACACATACGGTGGGGCTGAGGCCAGAAATGTTTGGGCTTCACCTGCACAATACATTTGTGCCCATATGCACTCCAGAGACCAGTGTATGTAACAGTGGTATATGGCCCTGTATTATTGAGTCTGGGCGGGTGCACCATACATAACCTAGACTGTTACAAAATGTGGGGGTATCAGGGGTGAGCTGCCTTAAGGTATCTGGATGTACAGTACCATACATGTCACCTATCTTGACATTACTTACATAAAGTGGGTTACTGCAGGCCTACTGCCTCCTACCATACAGACTGTTCTGTTTGCCAGTGTGCCTGTGATGGTGTCAGTTATGACTTGTTATGTAACAGTTACATCCCATTTGGTCAACTGAAGTCTTTACCACCTAGTGATTGTGTACAGAGTGTAGATAGAGGCTACTGAACTATACACCTGCATCACTTACTGTTGATTGTGTGGTATCCTGTGGCCCAGTCTGTCTTTACTATTGCATGATTTGAAGGGCTTGGCCTGGACAGCAGCAGTTTTGGACCTTTCCAGACTACTGCATTAGTATATCTGTTTCACAGTTGCATTACTGTGTTGATATGGATGTCAGTGTCTGAACAGCTATATGACATGGCATATAAATCTGTAATAGTACACAAATAAAGGTATTCCATTTCTGCAAACCTGTGTGTGGTGTTTATCCTATGACCTCTCTGCGGGTATATGTTGCAGGCAACAAATGTCATTTGTATGGGTGGCTCATCCAGTGTCCAGTTGTTAGGGTGTTAACTGTAGGCATAGTGGCTGTACCATATTGTGTGCGCCTACTACATACATATCTTACTGTACATATCTCTGCGTGTGTATGTGTAGTCACATGTATATCTATATATATGTGTGCGTGTATATATATATATATATATATATATATATATATATATATATATATGTATCTGTATATATGTGTCTGTCTATATGTATCCTGGGATGTTGATAGCTTCCACATTTTACATTTTATATGGGAGCCAGACTGTACTGCATGATATGTTATAAATACAGGTGGGATGTAGTACTGTTAACATCATGTGCCCATGTTGTGTCAGGTCCTGGTTATGGGATCTGCAACACTTGGTAGTGTATTGGAGGGTGAATGTGTTTGGCTGTGGGCGGGGAATGCCAATTTGTACAAGACATATATTGTTTGGGGCCTCTCAACCCCATTAACGATGCATGTGGACATATGTTTCTGTTAATATACCATTGCTGTCTACAGATGTATGGCCATATATACCTATATATATATATATATATATATATGTTTACATATATATAACTATGTCCGTATATACCTACATAGATATATATCTGCATACATATATGTAACCTGCTGTGTATATGTAGACATATAGGTGTAGACATATATATGTGTCAAAGTAGGTGCATGTATATATGTTCATATATATTTATATATATGTATATATTTCTACATATGTATATATATATATATATATATATATATATATATATATATATATATATATATGCAGATATGTTGCATCTGTTTCGATATTAATATATTTACACACACACATCTAAATGTTGGTATATATTCTCTGTACTGTTACATGACTGGGCTGGATGATATGTTTTTGAAAACATCAGACATACACATATCTGGCATGGCTTAGTGGTAAATCACTTTGTCTTTGGTATGCAGGGTTCTGGGTTCGAGCCTTGCAAAGGCTGCTGATTTTGTTGCTGGGCACAACATGGGCCATTGGATACAGAGTGATTAAGGCACTTTAAAGCAGTTGTAAGCGGGTTTGCGTGTGTTTGTGCAGAGGTAAGTACTGCTAACTTCCGGTTGCAGTTTCTTATACTCAGTTAGCTTCTAAATTGCTTAACTTGTGTAGGCATTGCTTACTCCTACGCAAACAGGCTTAAACCTGCTTACTGCTGCTTAAAAGTGCTTACTCCCACTTACCCCCATGCTACTTTCTTTGAAAGAAAAGAAAAAAGGGTTGATAGGAAAGTGGTAAAAAAGGGGCACAAAGAGGGAAAGACAGTAGGGAAAATAGCTAGGGATGTGCAGGAAGAGTGTAGGGAAGGTCCATAGCTGCCTATTTCTTCTACAGCAACAGCTGTGCATATACACTGAATTTGGAAGTAAATTTGGACACTCAAACCCCTGGGAGAGGGATGAGGACAACAATAATAAGTTGTGATGCCAGTTAGAACAGATTACATGTGTCCAGTGAACATATGTGCAAAATGGACAGCGATGTATGGGGGGGGATTTTTTTGTGGGAACAGATTGCCCTTTTTCTTTTTTTTTCAGGTGAGAGTGGGATGTTGGGGAGTGGTAGTAGGTATATTTGGGGAGGTAGGTTGGGTAGGTTAACAGACATGATGCACAAGACACATACAGGGGTGGTATGTGACACATGTGGGGGTTAAACACCTTGATGGGATGGGTGTTGGGATATCAGAATCCCACAAGCCCCCTAGTGGTAACAGTGGGACTGAGGTCCCCACCCAGAAGGTGGCTGTGCTGGGGGCTGATCCACAGAACCAGGCTGACTTTCTAATCATGACATGTGGCCCTTGAGCTAGCATAGAAGATCACCGAACTGCTCGTTGATTGCTCTACGCACCACGACCCTGACCTGGTGACAGGTGCCTGTCCATGCCCACTCCCGGGGGTGGGCGAGCCCCATCCTCTGAGGTGGTTCCACCTGAAGGTGGTGCAGGAACAATGGACAGGGAGGTACGGGGTTCAGCCCCAGACATGCTGGTGCCCAGTGCCTCGGCCAGCTGAGGTGGGATAGGTGGGTCCGCTGGGACCGGCCTTCCCAAGTGTGCTATAGTATTTAGATTTCAGCATCATATATGGGTTAGTAATAGTCAACACATTCCAGGGTTAGGTATAACAGCATGCATACATATTCCCATTAACCCAGACACCAGATACGAAACACTTGCATAGCAAACAAAACACATGCATATATGGGACTACAGTGGTGATAAGAACAGCATGCAGGTACGTTAATGGCACCATGCCAACAAGGCTGGAATAATTCAATATGACACATGCATGGGAACCATTAAAATATTTATCAAACAATTGGACATTATCGGAGTCAGTACATACCAGTTGGGGTTGTATGTTGATTATTGTTGGAAATAAGGTGGGGGGAGAGAAAGATGTCAGTTAACAAGTAGTATATTTCTATACTCCACATTACTTTTCTAGTGAGTGCTGTTATCTTTACCTTACAAGTCTTACTACACTACCCTATAGACTTATATTGGACACTGATATGGCTGTCGACATCATTACACATGAACCGGTTTTACCTGCAGTATACACCTCTTACCAGGTACACCTGTGGAGGAATGTTTGTTAACACTGACTGTTTGTACACATACACCCAGATTCCAGGTTGATGTCTTGCACTATGCTATCCAACTCTTTCTGCACAGACTCTGGCCATGTGTTGACCACATGCTGGTGTGCCTGGACAAATCTAGAATATTGCCCTCTTCCACCTTTAGTGACCTGACACACACATGCTTATACAGTTATTTTAAGTAGCACAGTGTGGGTGACATTGACCAGTGATACTTTATTATTCAGAGGAACTGCAACACTCACAATCCCCTACAATACCAGGGTGGACAGTACCAGTACAGGTTATATTGGTCTGTATTTCTCAGCACAGTGTTCGTATCCAACGTACCTGTGGGAGCAATGTTTGTTAGCACTACCTGACTGTTGCCACACAAGGTTCCAGATTACACATTAGTATTATGCACATACATCTCACTCTGTCACTGTGCACACTCTGGTCACAGCTTGACAACATGGGAGTGTAGATAGGACATACTTGAAATATTACTCTCCTAACAGTTTCGGGGGTTGCTACAGTGACAGGTGTGTTCTCATGATGGTTGACAATCACTTGTATTCCCTGTTTGCTGGCTACACATCTGGGATCATCCCACAGACTTACCAGGGAGACAGGGGGACAGGCAGCAGATATGGGCACATATACTGGACATTCTGGCCTCATGTGTACAGTTGTGGGGTATGAATCTATATGCAGTCTAATTCCACTCCCATGATTCAGATCATGGCTCTGTCTGCTACAACTTAAACATTGTCCATCACAGTTGTGTCTGCTATATTGATATTGCTGTATACCTCCAATCTGTTTTCTGTCGTATTAATCCCCTGTGCTTTTGCATTCTGACCTTGTATAACAACACTCTTATACAGTTTCCTAGACAGTTATATGTTGTAGGACAGTGTGGGTGACAGTGATGTGTAATACCTCATTATTCAGAGCAACTGCATATCATTCTTGTATTTCTGGGCACAGTGTTGGTATCTGACAGACCTGTGGGGGGAATGTTTATTAGCAGTACCTGAATGTTCCCACACACAGTACCAGGTTCCACATTACTATTATGTACATACATCTCACTCTGTTACTGTACACACTCTAACCACAGCTTAACAAGTAGGGGTGTAACTGGGACATATGTGGCTTCTTAGTCACATAAGGTATTGGAGAGTTGCTAGTGTGCCAGGTTCGTTGTCATGTATGTGTGTCAATCAGTTGTATTTCTTGTTTGCTGCCTATATGTCTGGGATCATCCTACTGATTTCCCAGGGGGACAGGTTGATAGGAAATAGATATGGGCCACTTTGATAGACATTCTGGGCATGTCTGTACAGTTGTGGGGTACGATTCTGTATGCTGACTACTACCACTGGCAGGATTCGAACCGTGGCTATGTGTGCTAAAAAAACAACAGTTCACATCTCAGTTGCATGTGCTATTTGGGTTTTGCTGTCAGCATTTTCCCTGTTTACCATATGATACCAGAACATACACATGCAGTCCAGCAGTTAGACCTGTTTTGTCAGGATATTACACTTTTATTGTCATACAAACAATATGAGACTCTTCCTGCCATATTCTCTAGTATATGCAGTACTTGCCTTGAACAATACAGGTTTTATACTAGCAATTCATTTACTACTACTTTTATTTTTATTTCCTATGACAGTAAAAGCATGAGTATTACTGGCCTGCCTTGTGTCGCAACTGCGCCAGGCGGTTGATGTGGGCCACCTGGTTCGCTGCCCACTCCATTGCAGCTGTGGGGGACATAAGAGGAATATTTAGCCATACCTATCCATGATATACCTGAGCTGGCACTTATTACACACATACTGGGGTGATACTTACACACATTTGGACCATCCCCTGATGCTCTAGCCTCTTGGAGCCACTCTTCCAAGAGGTCCCCCTTCCACCACTTCAGGTCAGCATAGTGGTGCCTGACCTGCTCACCAGTTTGGGGTATGCCAGTGGCACTGGTGAGGTCATGGGTGAGAAGGTCCTAGGCCTCCGCCTTATATTGGGAGCCCTGGTACTGGCCCTGCAGCAGTCTCTGTGCATGGTCTTTAACTAGGAGTCCTGCCATGACCTTGGACTCCTGGATGCACCAGTACTGCGCCTGGAAGCCCACTTCTTCTCCCTTTCCTGCCATAGTGCCTGAAAGGGGAAGTTACAATCACTTATGAGATGTATTCCCACCTCTTGGCTTTAAATAGGGCTGATTTCCCACACTTTTCTGTGATTGGCATGTTTTGAAATGGCTAAGCTATAGGCAAACCTGCTTACCTAAGGTTGGCATTGTTTAAAGGGGTATACCACTGGACACAAAGAGTTAGCTGGTCTACACATTGCTCACACTTCCTAAGCTGGCCTGTGCAATGCTTAGCATTGCTTACATTAGACCTTCATTATATTGCCTTTTTGGCATTGTGTTATTATTCATTACACCTTATATGTATGTCTGGTATCCCTGATTGATGTGTACATACACTCTGTGGGGTCTTTGTGTTTTATTGGGGACTTCAACACTCTATTACAATTACACCTCACTTCTGGCCTTACTGCTGTACTCCAGTTCACATATTTATGTTATGTAGTCAGTTATGGCATATATGACTGTATACTGATGCCTTTCACAGGTTCAGTTTGGTTATACTATGGTAAGGACATGTTTACTACTACCTCATTCTTCAGTACTGCTGTGACGGCTTGGTGGTTAACTACTGGGATTATGTTGTACAGGATCCTAGGTTCAAGACCTGCATGGCTGTATATTTTGTTGATGGGCAGAACAAGGGCCATTGGATACAGAGTGATTAAGGCACTTTTGAGCAGTTGTAAGCAGGTTTGTGTGAAGATAAGCACTGCTAACGTGCTGTTACATCTGCTTACAGAGAGTTAGCTTCACAGTTGCTTAGCCAGTGTAGGCATTGCTTACCCCATGCAAATGGACTTAAACCCACTTATCATGCTTACATATGCTTACTACTGCTTATTTGTGCTTAGACCTGCTTACTAGTGCCTTATTCATTATGGCACTGACACCTCACATGTGCATTTTCTGCAGTACTCCAGTTCATAAATATATGTTATTTAGTGGGTTATGCAATAAAAATATTGGTCATAACGTGCTTTGCCATGTAAAATAGAATATGCTGCAGTGGGACTCGAACCAGGAATGCCTGCTCATTCGGCGAATGCTCTGCCCACTATCTATTGCTGTGCTGCTTCATTTGCATATATCTTCCTTGTTATCCTCTTCAGGCTTTTAAGTTACTTTAACCGTTGCTAAGTGATGGACACACCCACACACCTACGGTTAGCTTCAATTGGATTTTTAAAAAAAAAATTAGAAAAAAATTAGGGTTTCTTCATTTTATTACTACATTCTGTTGCTGTTATACACAAGGGGGACTGTTGGTGGGGATATGCGGACACCTGTGAGCGGTCTCGCTCATTGCATACTTCTTTCTACTATTCTACATTGCAGGGGCATGTTTATTCTGAATGCTCTGCTCTCAGACATGCCTCCTGCTCTCTTACATGCTCCGTGTAAGCCTAGGAACTTGGGCAGCGCGCCTTATTAATATTCATGGCGCGCTGCCATCCTGCTCCTAAATGGTCACTTCCATGCAGGACTAAGCTAATCCTGCACGGAAGTTTAGTAAATCTGGGGGGAAAGTGTTTCACACTTTAACAATCAGGTATACGTTGTTCACTATTGATGAACAGGTATAACCTAATCCTAATATTGTAGTTTGCTTATGGACCTGCTTGCCCAACCTGTTAACAGATGTATAAATACATACTTAGGAGGGCACCTTCCTTGCTGTTGAGCCACATGTGAATGCATTTCTGGACAGAATACTAAAGTTCCTTATCCTACTCCTGGAGGAGGAGAATCATTGTAGATTTATATATAATAGTTTAAAGAGATATTGCACTGCCTAGCTTAACTTCTTATGGATAATGGTATGAAGAAAATGTAGTCTCTAGAAGAGCTATCCTTGCTACTGGGCAGACATTTTGCAGTGAATACTTAAAGAAAAATGGGGTAAAACAAATAAAATGACTAGCCATTAATTTCAGTTTTTATGCTGAAACCCAAAATCATTTTCTGGGACTAAGTCTTAAAAATACATTTACTTAGAACTCTACAAAGAATACAATTTTAGCAGCATAGCAGAAACGAATTATCACATTATACAGCCACTATGGAACTGTATTTTCTATAAACAGTTCAATGAGACCAGTGTTCTACACCAGTTAACAAATTTAAATAAATAAATAGCTTACAAGTTATTTGTGTGACAAGCAAAGACAGATACAATTCTAATTTGATTAAATAGTATGTCTATGAAACATGGAAACCTAGTTATTTCTTATTTAAATTAGACAAATATAATTTAGAGTTCACTATTAAAACTTAATTGGCAACAGTGGTATAGTGAATAAATATGGGAAATATGAGAGAGCACAAGGGATTGTTTGCCAAAATAAATGGACCTAAATGACAGTAATTTAGTTTTACCAAGATGGGATGCTAAATGCAAAGTAATCAGTCTCCTGAAGACTAAAGGTGTTTTTTTCCCTTGGAAAAAATGCCATTTTGTTTCAGAAAAAGCTCATTTCTGCCTTTTATTAAAATAAAGAAATACTGTCCATCCCTAGAGTAAGACTATTGTCTCCCTTTGTTTTGCCTCTTAAGGCACGCAAAACAGATTTTGAGGACTTTAATGAATGCTTGGTATCAGTTTTAAATCATAGCCTATTGACTATGCAGTTGAATTTCTACTCGGGAGACTTGATGCAATAAAAGCCTGAATTTAGCAGCCTTTTGAAATATATGTTGGATTTCATATTGAGAAGCAAGGGATTTGCCTTTGTAACACTTTGAAATAATCATTAGCAGCCTTTTTTGTGTATGCACTAAAGAGCGATTGGGATTTGGACATTCACTCCCCAAACACTTTACGACTGGGAGAAGCTGCCCCTTTGCCCAGCCATAGCTACATCTAGGTCAGTGAATTGCTGATTTATTTATTTATTTATTTTATTTTACATTTGTTGACCGGGCTAGTCCAGCTGGATATATGTCCATTTTCAGTGGAGGCCCGGGGAGAAAAGCTCCAATGGTTATTACAAGTTTAAACAGAAATAGCCATAACAAGATGAAATTTATAAACAAAGTGAGTTAGTACACGCAATACACAAGCAAACAGAAATAGCCATAACAAGATAACATTCATAAGCAAAATGATTAAATACTTGCAATACACAAATTTGATAATATCAAAACATAGAGTAAATAATAAATTGTCTTACAAATATGGTAAAATATATATATTTTTTTTACAATGGTCATACAGTATATATGAGATAACATATATCTACAAAGATGTTATGTAAGGAGGGAGCTATCAAGGATACAGGGAAAAGAGAAGGAAAGAATTAAGGTAGAGGAAAGGAAGAAGGAAGGTTAATCTGGGTTGGTACAGGAACAGAGCCAGTATTTATTGAGATGCATTTTCAGTTGTCTTTTAAAGAGTGGAAGAGTGGACAAAGATGAGATATCGGATGGTAGTTTGTTCCACATTTTTCCAACAGAGTTGGAAAAAAGGCAGTCACCTGCAGAGTTATTGGGTTTGGTGATATTAACCAGTAGTTTGTTTGAAGAAAGTAGGTGTTTCAGGTTATTGTATGGAGTAATGAGGTTAGAGAGTATTGGTGTTTTAGATGGTTGATATAGAATTTTGTGAGCTATTAAGAGCTGTTGATAAATGAGCTTGTTAGGAAGTTGAAGCCAACCTAGTTGTTTTAGGTTCAGATAGTGGTGAGTTCTGAACATAGATCCTGTAGCAAATCGAGCAATATTATGGTAAGATGTAGCAAGTTTCTTGAGGTTATTTTTAGAGAGATTAGTATAAATAGGGGAAGCATATAGAAGGGTAGAGATAAGGTGAGATCTGGCTAAGGTGGTCCTAGCTTCAGGTGTAAGGAAGGGTTTGATTCTATAAAGGGATCCAATCTTTTTAACTACTTTTATTGTGTTGTTGATATGAGAATCAAAATTGAGATTGTTGTCAATAGTTTTGTAGTAGAATCAGGAGAAATCAGAGTGTTATCAGTGGAAATAATAGAGAAGTTTAGAGGGGTCGATTTACGGGTAGGTGAGAACAGTAACAATTTGGTTTTCTTGGGGTTGAGGAGTAGGCAACGGTCAGAGAACAAGTGTTCAACAGTGGTGAAAGCTTTTTGGGTAAGAGACTGTAGTTCAGTTTGAGAGGAAGCAGTGCAGATTATAGTAGAATCATATGCATATTGTATGCAGGTAGTGTTAGGGATAGCTGATTGGAGGTCATTAATAAAGATAGAAAATAGGAGGGGGCCTAGGATAGACCCTTGAGGTACACCTAAAGAGATAGGAAGGAGATTAGATAGTGAATTTTTCCAAAGTACTGCCTGCTGATGGTTTTCTAGGTAAGATGTAAACCAAGTTAAGGAAGGGGGATCAAGTGCGAGAGATTTTAGTATGTGCAGAAGAAGTTTATGATTAACTATGTCAAAAGCTTTTGATAGGTCTATGAAGATAGAAGATGATAGATTATTGTTGTTGCGGTTATAGTTGATGGAGTTGGTAAAGGAGAGTAAGGCAGTGGTGGTACTGTGGGAACGTCTAAATCCATGTTGACAGTTAGCAAGTAGGTTGTTATGGAGAAGGTGGTTAAGTAGTTGTTTATGGATACATTTTTCCATGATTTTAGCTATAGGTGATAGTAGTGCTATGGGACAAAATTTTGAGAAGTCATTAGAATTGCCCACTTTGTGTAGTGGGATGATGTGAGATATCTTCCAGATAGAAGGGAAAATTCCTTCATTTATAGATCTATTTATCAGGATAGAAATGGGATAGGCAGTGGCTTTGGCTCCTATCTGCAAGAATTCTGCAGGAAGTTAGTCTGCAGAGGGGGTGGTGGGTTTAAGTTTTTGGAGTAGAGATAAGATAAAGGAGGTAGATACAGGTTGTAAGTGAAGGGGAGGATGATTTAAGATCTGCAATCATTGGCCCTATTTACATAAAGGTGACAGTCTTACATTTAGCTGAGTTGCATAGATTTCTACTTCCATGCTCATTAATGATTGGTTCATGAAGGAAATAAAAAAATCTTCAAAGGTATATTGATCAAACTTGCTGTATTAATGTTCCTGCTTTGCTCCATGTGGTTAGTAATATTTTATGACATGTTCACACAAAAAGATGATACATACCACTGTGATTTTGTTTCGCCCAGTGTTCCTTCTTCTCCTTCCCCCACTACATTCAGCTTTTGGCACAACATGATATAGGCAGTGATTCACAAAACTTACCCACATTACAGTGAGTGAATCTGTGGTGCAACAAGCCACAAGCTGAGTTAGTGTGACTCAAAGACATACTCACTGCTAGTGGAACAGCCCATGGTATATGTTAATGGGCGTATAATGATATGGATTAATAAGCAACTTTACTAAATGAGTGTCTTTGAGTATGCAAATGAGGCATACTCACTGCTAGTGGAACAGGCCATCATATATGCTAATGGACGTATAACAATATGGGTTAATGAGCAACTCTACTAAATGAGTGCCTTTGAGTATGCAAATGAGGCAAACAAGATGGTAGAGCACTTCATAAACATATCAATGCATCAGATTAGTTCATGTTGTGTATATAAACACTGCAAAATCTCAATGTTCATGCTAATAGAATTGCAAAAGAATGTTAGAGGTTGCCACTTCTTTAGTAAATGTTTATATGAAGCAATCTGTTATTGCCACTATGAGCTATGACATTGCATGATGCCACTTCTGGTGGTGCCCTGTTATCCAAATGCTCCACAGCCTTGACACTGTGGACCAGTTCTGTATGGAAAGGGATATCATGCAAGATATAGTGGACATTTTTCAGTGTCATCTGCAGCCCTGTGGGAGTGGTAGAATATCTATTCTATGGATATATACCAAGGTATGTGCTTCTTTATGCATACTAGTTATAAGGACCTTTTAGTTACCAACTGGGGACACAGTCGGAGTATCTCAGGTATGTGCCTTGAGAATACTCCATCAGTTACTCAGTGCCATACTTCAGCATGTGGGGGAGGGTATGTGGTTCCTATGTACGACAGAGGAGACAGCCAAAGCCATGCTGGACCTCTATAATATATTGTTCTATAATATAGTATATTTCCCTTAGGTAATCAGGACCATAGACTGCACCCACATTGAAATAAATGCCCTTCCTTGGGAACTGGAAAGAGTTGTGCAAACCACAAAGGGTATCATGCAATCAATAGCCAGGGCATCTCTAGTGCACATAGTATCATGTTCAATATGTCTGCAAGCCACACAAATGGTTATCACAACTTCCACATATGGCACACCTGTGACCTTTAGAAACATTTTGAAAAGGCTGAATTCCCCCACGGGGCATCTTTCTGGTGATGCCAGATATACCCCGGAGCCCTCTCTGATGACACCCATCAAAATTCATAGAGTCAAGCAGACAAGAAGTACAGCTATGCCCCCCCCCCCAAAAAAAGAAACATTATCAAGCATGGGTTGGGCTGCTGAAGGCATGATTTCCTTGTCTGGATTCATCCAGTGGAGTCCTACAGCATGATATTGACACATGTGCCAAAATACTTTTCAGTATGTACAATATTACACAGTATTATACTTAGAAAGCAGTCATGATGGGAGGGGAGCACTTTCACTTTGTGCAGTCCCCATTGCACCAGGCAGTACAAGCTGAGCCAGATAAGGAGTCAGAGGAGGAGCCATCAGCAGGGAATGATCATGCCAGATGGAGGTGGGCACAGTATGCCATGTCACTGTCAAAGAGATAGCAGCTTGTGCACAACTTCAGCCCATAGAAAAACCAGAGTAAAGCAGATACACTACAATAAACATGATGCATGCAAAGCCAACGTCAGCATGAGCTCACCCTTGCATAGGCTGGCCACACTGTGCAGCAGACATAGGCAACCCGAGTAACAATGTACAAAGGCCACATACAGTTATCACATGTATCTGAGGGAGTATATTGATGCTGAGTTTGGGCATGATATGAGCATATTGAGTGTTGAGTATAATCTGTTAGGGACCAGAGGACTGTCATTGTAATTCTACCTGGCCACAAACCATGCTGTTTGTTGGAAAGGATGCAGTATTGTCGGATGTACTGACGGAGTCTGATGGAAGATTTTTCTAATAGTTTATCTAGAGTTGGGAAGGTAGATATTAGATGGAAGCAGGGAGTGTCTTTTGAGATGACTTGCTTTTTAAGAGTTGTAATGATGGCTGCTTTTCAAATGTTTGGCACTGAGTTTTGTATAAGGCATGAGTTGTAAATATGTGTGAGTGCGAGGAAAATATAGGACTTACAGGGATGTAAGAACTAGAGGAGTAGGTTACCAGTTCCGAGGGGGGGGGGTATCAATGAAGATATTGTTAAGTTGGGTAGAGACCTCAACAGGTTTGATGCATTTATAGTATAAGAGGGGAATGAATGGTGGTGATGGTGGAGGAGTAGGATGTTAGGAGTTTGGGTTCGGCGATGCCTGTATTGGAGATAGCTTAGTTTTGCTACCTTGAATGATGTTTGCTGATGATATGTCTTTTGTATTTTATTTTCTTCCTGTTAGGAGGTTAACCTCTTTGCAAAAGTGTTTGGTGGAATGCAGGACAGATTATTTATTTTTTTTTCACCTTGCTTGTATATCTTTGGATGACTTATTTGGTAAGGGTGTGTAAGGTTATAAAGGAGGTGTGGTTGTCTGGCACCTTTTTTCCCTTTTAAACCAGATTTCATCTCTTAGCTTGAGAAGGTGCTTCTGTTCATGGGAAAGCCAATTGGATTTGGTGGGTTTATAGATACTTTGTATGAGGGGGTAAGTATTTGTGTTACAGATGAAGAAAGTCAGATTGAACAGATGCTGCTAGGTTTTAGAAAGTCTTTGAGCTTACTGATGTTGTTTAAAGACTGGTTTCTAAATGATTTTAGATTTAGAGGTAGATTTATATTTTGGTTGGAGACTGAAAATGTGACTGAGCAGTAGTTACTCATGGCTGTTGGTAGTATGGCTATATTGGAAATGCAGCTGGGTATTGAAGTTTCCTAGAATAATAAAATAAAACTTTTGGTGGGACATTTAGATAGCACATTCAGAATTTGGATAGGGAAGATGGGCTGATGCAAGTAGCAAATGTCTGTTTTTCTTAGCAGTGAGCTTTTACAGAGCCAAACTAGGAATGGAGTCACAGATGGAGTTTGCTTGCACAATAGTAGTTCATTTTAGGTTATTCTTATATAGTAAATTTACCCCTGGTCTGGCCCTCATGTCCCTTTTGCACAGAAAATGTCAGTAAGAAAAGTATTATCCTAACTAATACCCCCTACAAATTCTTAGTTAGTTCCCTACTAACATGACCCCCCCCATATAGATGCCCATGATACCCTGAATCCAACTGGTTTGGGGTATGTGGCTAGGCTTGTAAGCACTCTAGTGGTCATTAGCCTAAAAACAACATATGATCTATAAACATATATGTGTAGATGTCTGTCAGAGAAAAATGGAAGAGGGATGAAGACAGTTTAAAGAAAGAGTGCAATTGTGTGAACGGACTTCGAGTGGGGGGCAATAATGTAAAAGGCTTTGTGAGAAACCATTGTGAATGGAAGTGTGTGTGATGTACTGAGTCCTGTGGTGGTGTGAATGAATGTCTACTAGTTGCAGCACTGTGTATTGATCTACTGGAGAGGTCCAGGGCATGCATGGTAGAGGTCTAAGCAATCTGTGCACACACCTGCCCATGAGAACTGGCTCTGTCAGAAGATTTGCTTGTTATACCATGGCTCTGGGTAGATGTCTGCATGCTACATGAGTTTGATTGACATACTTTATGAGACATGCCACTGCCATGACTGCTGCAAACCCATGGACATCCTTTCTGGATGTAGATATCTCCACAATAGACATAGCTGTGGAAGTACTAGCACTGTGTGAGTGCATGATCTGGAACTTCCACTGCTACTATGGCTATCATCTGTGGAGATAATGGTGAAGTGGATTTGTGAACGGTTCCTCACACATGTCTGGCAAGCTTCAGTTGACATGGCATGTTCTAGTGTGTAATTTAGTCTATCAAAACAAACACACATACAGAATATGCATTCTCATAGGTTAACTCACATACCCTGCATCAGCCTTACTAATTCTGCTATGGCTGTAGGGGCAATAGCCTGCACCTCCATGAAGTCTCTGCATATATGCTGGGTTGCAGCCAATGATGTACCAACTTCAGAGAGAGGGCATTAACATAGTCTCTAGTGAGCAACATGACCCACTCCTCTGTATGCCCCCCCACCAAAGGGGGCTAGAGGGAAGATCTTGACATGTGTTTAGTAGAAGGTAGCACACTTCCTTGACTGATAGTGTCCCTACTAACTTGTTCTCCCTGTATGGTGTGTATCTCCTGAGTGTACACAGGTACTGAGGTTTGTGTCCATGAGGTGTATAGGGGTTGCAGTGGTCACATGGGAGGTTCACACTGGTGGTGCTGGATACAGAATCACTAGTGAACACAGTGAAGCGCAATACCCTGTGTATGTGTGACTCAACACCAGAAACAGACATCAAAGGGATGTGCAGGAATATTACTTTTTGAAAAACAAACATTTAAATAGCATATGGTATAGAGACAGCCATGCAAGTGGAATCCCTGATGTTCCTGTATAACCTAAATCAGATTTAATAACTTAGACAGTGAGTAATATGTTAAGAAGAATGATGGCTACTGTTATAGAGGAAAAACTCTACATATCTGGGGCAATCCAGTAGACACTCATGATGTCTGGTGAAGCTCTATACCAATCATACTTCTCAACTTCTTAGCACAAGAAATCGGGACAAAGCCCAAAATAATGTGGGGACAAAAGCACAAAAATAGAGACAGTTTTAAATATTGCTCTCATAAACTTAGAAAGCTGCTAGAATAATATGATTTGTGTTAGCATGCATTTTCTGAAGGATATGAGGTGTGAAACTGTTGTGAAACTTAAATGTATGTCATTATTTAGTAACTTCAATCCTCAGTGATTTGCCAGAAAATCACAAATTTTATGAAGAACAGTCCAAAAATATGAGGCAAAAATCTGGACTTTATGCGAAAATATTGCACCTTTGCTTAACATTTACTGGCCTTCAGCTTTGTAACATTCAGTACTAGTACACATTGTCTTACAGACATCCTTGCAAAGACTCATCCCCCAGCCTGAGATGGCCAGAGCATGCAGTTAATTAATCTGGTTTCCATGGATACCGGACACAATTCAAACATAACATAATATAACATCCTTTAACTCCTTCAGCATTTACTTTGCCTTCAATTATATGTCAGTACACTATAGTTTTATAATAGAGACCATGCAATTGTAAGACACTTGAAATAAAAAGCAATTACTTATGTGAAGCTGTATCTTGCATAAATATGAATTTGTTTTTGATAAATATTTTATTTGACTCATTTGTAGAGAAATGCAAGTTAATATGCATTTTGGGAAGAATAAACATGAGACATAATAACTTTCCATACCAGTCCTCCCTCTGATACTATGAGTGTCACTTACAATTATATTTTGATTTTTTCTTAATTTGATAAAATATGCTTTGGCATCATAATATTTATTATTTACAGTGATTTGTTCATCACTAGAAACTTTATAAGCGGCACTGATTAAGCATTTTGTAATCACAGCCTTTAGAACAGAAAATATTAAAACAACTAAAAGAATGACACCAATTATACTAGTTTTCAGGTTACCGAGTGCACTGCCCAATCATCCAAAAAGTGGCCACTGTTTAGCTAAATTGTCCAGATCCTTAGTTCTTTGCAGCATGAAATTAGCTAACTTTTCTTATTCATTATTATAGCCACTAATATAGGAACAACGACTTTATATGAGGGCACATAACCTCCCCCATGCAGCTAGCATTATGTCAAGTGCCAGTTGATTTTGTAATACCACAGTTCAAATTTTAGTCATTTCCTAATTTGCCATTTTGATGTGATATGAAGTATGGTTGGCAATCTCCTGAAGAATTTGAACATGCATGGTCATTTTGAGTATTGTCCTTTGCACTCCATACCCAGGAGTAAAGACTGAAAATACTTGTTCTACCCAGTGAATTGCCCATTTATTTTTTAATCTGCCTGCTGGATGATTTTTGAAATGTTGAGAAGCAGCAGTGATTTAGCCCATAAAACAACATCTAGACCAGCTTGTAGGCAACAATGGGTAGGCACTGTCACCGCATATGTAATAATGATCCTCTATCATGTTCTTGCCACACCCTCAGCTTTTTATGTAGAAACAGTTCAACATGCTTTCATGTCTAGTATCATTGTATCTGCTGGTTTCCACTGGTACAGTCCCATTTCTGGCATAACATGTGTGTCATACCACACAAAAGAAAGGCAAGGAAATCCACTATCAGGACATGTAGTTCTTTATTACAACCATTCTGGTACCTCGGTTTTTCGCCTTCTGCTGGAACATTTACACCTTCCCAGTATGTCCCTTTATATACCTTTTTTAAAACAACAATAAATCAATCAAACTATCCTAATTACATTAATTACATAATTAAATGCTTCACCATGCAACCAGTTTTCTTGAAAAAGTTACAAACACTCTGAAAGGAAATGTTGTTCAACCTATAAACAATACCCCGTTGGCTACAAATTCATTCATAATAATATTTGAATACAACTATGATACATTTTTTTATACAAATAAATATCTACAAATGCATAAATAAAAAATATATCTATGCAAAATTATATACATCCATATAAAATATTTCCACATTTAAATACATTTAATTTTAAAATATCATAAATTAATACACATATTAAATATAAATTCTTAACACACTATACATACTTTTAAACTTGATTTTTTAACTTTATTTTCTCAACTTGGTATTTTAACTTTTAATAACAATGATTCAAATGCATTACTAAGCTGTATCAAATATTAAGATTATTTTCCAAATTCATTCCCTGGGGATGTAATGTATGAAAATTAATAATCATTCGACTTTCCAGTTTGTTCAACTGATGTTTAAAATTACCACCTAAAGACGTGGGGCATGCAAGAATACTAAAAAATAAACTATCTTCCAACCCTTTGTGTTCTGACAGGAAGTGCATAACCACTGGACTTTCAAGTTTTTTCCTTCTCACATCACTTAGATGTTCCATGATGCGCACCTTAACCTTCCTCGTGGTTTGACCAATATACCAAAAAATAGGGTCACAATTACACCCTATGATATAAATCACACCATAACTATCACAGTTGTAATATTCATTTGCCCTATAAAGTCTGCCATTGATCTTAGTACCATCTAAGTTTTTAACTCTATGACAAACTGAACATTTTCCGCAACCATGTGATCCTACTCTCTTCCCCAGGGCATGAGAATGTCTAGATTTTGAATCTTTTTTGTTTAATAATTTTTTTATATTACAATATCTGCCATAGGAAAAAGTTATATGCTTTAGAAACAAACATCCAGTGGAAGTGTCATGAATCACTATTTCCCAAGCTTGCATAACTATGTTCTCCAAAATAGGCGAAAAAGTGAAATATCTAGTAACAAAAATAACCTTTCTTCCATCCTTTCATACTGCTCAATGTTTTCAGTTCCACTGCCATGTGAATAACATTCATTCATACCTCTCATAACACCAGTGTTCACAACTTTGTTTCCAGCCTTTAGCAATATGTGTTCACTGTACCCTCTCTTCTGTAACCTGGTGAATGTATCTTCCAAATTCTTTTCCTTTAAATTTATTTCAGAAGTACTGGTAAAAATTCTCTTGAATTCACCATAAGGCAGTGAACTAATCAAATGAGGGGGATGCATACTGGTTGCGTATAAAAAAGTATTGACTGCAGTGGGCTTCCTGTAAGGCTTATATTGTACCCTTTTTGTTCCATCAACATAAAAAGTGACATCCAAAAATGAAATGCTATCCCCATCAATTTCCCAAATGAATTTCAACTCGTGAATTATTGTTTAAGAGTCCAATAAAATTTACAAATTCTGCCTTTTCTCCTCTACATATAAATAGTAAATCATCTATGTACCTCTTGTAGTAGACTACACTTCTCATAAAGTAATTCTGTCATAACATAAACTGATTTTCAAATTCTCCCATATAAACTATGGCATACGAAGGGGCAAAAGCTGCCCCCATTGCAGTACCCCTAGTTTGCAGGAAGAATTTGTTTTTCCATGTAAAATAATTGTGTGTAAGTGTTAGAAAAATATATATATTCACATACATGCTGCCTAGAAAAATATATATTTACATATATGCTGCTTAGGAAAATGTGTATTCAAACATTCAGACATATATAAGTTGTGTGGTCAGATATATAGAGAAATGTGTGCTTTAGACAGGAATAAATGTGCTCAAAAATAGTATGATATGTAATGCATTTAATTCTGTTTTACTAGAATAATAGTAGAAATAAACTCGCATATTATTGCTTGAAGCATAAGCTGCAGTGTGATTAGAAACTTGGCCTTGGCAGCTCGGCTGGCTCATTTCTGTCAGTAAAGATTATTTTGCAAAGTTAGAAAATAATGAATCTGTGTGCATGTGTATCTTTTCCTGCTTCCACCAGAAGAATGGCCTTGTGCGCACTATCAGAGATAATGTCCAGCTGGTGAACAGAGAGACAAAGAAATGTATTAAAGAGACATTCATCCATTGTATTCGAGCTAATCTAAGAGCCTTGAATTGGCTACATCCTCGGAAGGACATTGTGATTGACCAGGTGCTTTGCAAGGCTGTAATATTCTCATGGGAAAAAGATTTTTGAAAAGCACTATCTCAGCACTTTTTCATAAGTTACTATGATGTAAAGACCCTGTCACTGACCACGTCAGTGAGGTGGGCAAAAGCTGATTGTAAATGATATAAAATGGCAAACACTGCACAAATAAAGTTAGACAAAATTCTGTACAAGTTTGTGTATGGTTTTTTGCCTCCTAATGTACATTAGAGTATTAGTAAATAAGATACTTGAGTTCTCCTGCATTACTGTTTGTTATTGACTGACATTGTTTTTAAATGCCAGATGATTTTTACAGTCTGACTTTAACAAATTTATTTAACATTTTGGTCCTAATCGTGCCGGAATTCCCTTGGTAAGCTGCAGGTCACAGAGTGCATGAGTGGTGATAAATCTGCGCAGGAGAAGCTGCCGAAACAAAATGGTTCTTCTTAAAGTGAAAAGACCTCCGACTGAATTGTTGTGTGTAAAGAGGCTGTCCACTTTCTGATCTGTGGCTGAAAAGCGGAAGACTGGGCCCCAAGGAAAAAAAGACAGTCAAAGCAGGAGGCTCAGGTAAGAAGAATTTCCCTCTTTGTCTTTGTTTTAGATCAGGGACCAGGTTACACTGTGCTATTGCTAAGGTTTGTGATAGCAGGGAGAGAGAGAGTCGAAGTATTGTATCTTGAGTCATAGATCAGGGAATAACAAAGCAAAGTAAACAGTCATTCTAGACACTACTGTGGATATGGGGAAATAAGATACCACGTGGTACAAGAGAAGGGTTACGTAACAGTCTTTTTAAGACATGGGAGATCAGTGCACTAAGAGATCACGAGATCCGTCCCTAACGGATAATGTGAAGCATATGCAATTGCAGTAAGCAGATAATGTGAGATATTTTGCAAAATGTGTTAACAACTATAAATTTGATAGTAAACTAGATAAACTTTCACTAGTTAAACTCCTTAAACAAGCTTTAATCTGATGCAGGGCGTCAGGCAAAAGAAAAACAGCACCAACTAGGCATACCTCAAGCACATAGGTGGATTGAGGAAGCAAATTGTAAAAAAAAATCAGAAGCTTAAAAAATTCTGAAACATTTTTAGACAACAGAGTGAAAGGTCTAACAGACAGAATCTCTGAAAAATGAAAACTTAGAGCAGACTGGACTTGCATTAATTAATGCATACAACAGGAAAATGAGACAGTAGATGGATATTATGCTAGATTATTAAAATGCTTAAAACAACAATTAAAAAATACATTTTTAAAAGGTTGCATTGCCTCTGTTAGTAGTTTTATTACAAGGCATATGATAAATCACTGAACAAGCAGGCTGCAAGCCTTACTTGAGTATGCTAGACGTACTGAAAGACACTTTAATAGTAAAAAGAAAAAAAAGGCACAAGTCTTCACTGCTGAAGACGGAGCTGAAGTATTTGTATTACAGTCAGGTAAAAGGGCATCTAGCTAGGGACTATAAACAAAATAAGAAAGCAATGACAGAAGATAAAGGAGATGTGGACTGACTATATGATAGTGATAATAACCAAAATCATCAGGAAAGGTTAATAAACAAAAAGAAATGTGAATGTAGTAGAGGGAATAGAGAAAGTACAAACAGATGTAGAGAATAAAAATGAAAATAAAATTTTAGATTTAGCATTGTTGAGCCTGGAGCTCTACCTAGCAAATACAAAACCAGAAGTAACACTTCTGGTGGAGGGAAGAAAGGTCAAATTCCTGTGTGACTCAGGAGCGTCACGGACTTTGATACACCCTCCAAGTTACCAAAACATTCTGAATCACCTGATTATGTATTAGTAAAAGCAGCAAATGGACAGCTATACAGGGAACCACTTTCCCATAATATAGCAATAACTGACCCTGTTTCAGGTATGACTCAGAAAAGTAAAATTGTAGTTTCTGCAAAAATATCCAGTAAACTTACTGGGAAGAGACCTTGTGCAGATATTTGGCATAGCAGTAGTTCCTACCATGCAGGGTATGGAAGCACAAAGACAAATGGATGCTCTTGTGGTGTGATCAGAGGGTGAAGCCTATTATTGGTACAGCCAGGACCTAGTTATGATTGGTCCAGGGGCAGTAACCAAAGAACTGATACACGTAGCCATCAGTAAGGTACCCTCCCTTGACACTGATCAGCAGCACTTGTTACATTGTACTCCATACTACTGTAGCACACCAGGACCTGATAAGGAATATAAGTAAGAATCCTGCTGACAGATTAATATTACAAACTTTATGCTGGGATACTGAGGGAAACAGTGTAGTAAGCTGTTCATTACCTCAGGAGTTCATGAGATTGTATAAGTCCAATAGACTGCCACATGTCAGCTTGACAAAAAAACAAAAGTGTTAAATGGGCAGACTTAGAAAAAAAGGTAACAAAATGGGAAAACAGACTGATTTAAAAATGTCAGGACAAGGGATATAAAAACAAAACTGAATTGGTTGACACAGACACATACAGCTGTACACTTGCAATCTAGTAAGGACAGCTGATTAGCATTTTTATTAAAAGAAAAAGAAGAGGCCTTGTGTAAAATTCCAACAACTCTGTGGTCAACAGGCAAGTTAAATGTAGGGCTTATTCAAGCAGCAGGACCAGTTACAATTACCCCAAAGTCAGCTTTTAGACCACAGAAAAGACAATACATTTTGGAAAAGAATGCAAAAGTAAAAATTAAGCCTATAATAAGCAGCATTACTCAAAAAGGAGTACTGGTAGAATCTCCTGATTCACCATGTGATACACCCCTATTTCCTGTTAAAAAAGCAAACGGGAAATGGCAGATGGTACAAGATTTATAAGCTGTAAATAATGCAGTAATACCTAGAGCACCCACGGTGCCAGACCCACATACCTTGTTAAATGATTTAAAGCCACAACAGAAGTATTTTACTGTGGTAGATATAAGCAATGCTTTCTTTTCAATACCTATACATCCTGATAGTCAATATTGGTTTGCATTTACATTTCAGGGTAAAAGGTATACATATACTCGACTACCACAGGGATATTGTGAGAGCCCAATAATATTTGCACAAAAAATGGCTAGCAACCTGGCAGGGTCTACCCCACCAGAAAGTAGTCAAATTTTACTTTATGTAAATGACATCTTGCTAGCAGCACCCAGCAGCAGTGCAGGGTGAATACAGTAGCATTGTTAAAATTTTTAGTAATACAAGGACACAAAGTAAACAAGAGTAAGTTACAAACTTTGGGAAAAAACACAGGTTAGATACCTGGGATATGTGATATTCAATAAAGGTAAAATACTAGATAGTGGGAAAGAGAAAAGAAAAAAAAAAAAAACAGCAATTTTGCAAGCACCCAAACCAACAACTAAAAAAGAAATAATGTCTTTCTTAGGTACAACTAATTTTGTAAAAGCTGGGTACCAAATTATTTTACGATGGAAAACAAAAGCAGAAATGGCTTTCTGCAGGTTGAAGCAGTTAATAGCTTCTTCATTAGTTTTAAGACTTCCAAGTTATCACAAACGTTTTTTTTTAGACCATAGATTGTAAGCAATGGTACATGACATCAGTATTAAAGCAACAACATGGGGATAAGCAATGCCCCATAAGCTTACTATTCATCACAGTTAGACCCAGTGGTGCAATCTTTGCCTCACTGTGTACAAGCAGTAGTTGCAGCAGCAATGGCAGTGCAGACTTCAGCCTCAGTGGTGTTATTCCACCCTCTCACATTGAGAATGCCTCATGCAGTTGCAATAATTCTGCTACAAGAAAAAGTTGCATACCTTTCTCCTGCTAGACATCTTTCATGTATGACCATACTGCTGAGTCAACCTCATATAAACAGTTAGCTTTACCTAGACAAGATCTTACAGATATGCCCTTGGATGATGCTAAGGTGACATATTACGTGGATGGCTCATGCAGAAGGGGTCCTACAGGGAAAAATCTGGTGGGGTATGCAGTAGTTACAGACACTAAAAATCTAGAAGCACAAACTTTGCCACACAACTTGTATGCTCAAGCAGCAGAACTGGTAGTTTTGACAGGAGCATGTATTTTAGTAAAAGGCAAAAAAAAGTAAACATATATACTGATAATCAGTATGCTTTTTCTACAGTGCATGTGTTTGCACAACAATAAAGAAAATAGAGGGATGATTACATCCAGTGAAAAACCTATTAATCATGCGCAATTTATTTTGGAGCTATTAGAGTCTATTCAGTTGCCTACCAAAGTAGCTATTTGTAAATGTGTAGCTCATACAAAACAACAGGATAAAATTTCAAAAGGTAATGCACGAGCTGATGCAGCTGCAAAGCATGCAGCCTCAGACTCAGAAACTTTATTTTTAAATGAGAAATTACAACCCTTTGAGATTTTAGATTTAGACATGTTAAAAACAATGCAAATGCTTACTACAAAAGCAGAAAAACAAAACTGGGTAAAACAAGGTGCAATTTTTGAGAATGGACTGTACATTTCCAAAGGGAAAAAAAAAACAATATTACCGTCTAATTTATTTAGATATGCAGCTTTATTGAGCCATGGGCAGAGCCATGTCTCAACAGGGGGGATGGTACAGTTAGTAAATAAAATATTCCAAACATATGGATACATAAATTATACAATAAAATTTTGTGCAGCTTGTCATACTTGTAACAAGCACCATGCACAAGGAGCATTTAAAACAAGCAAGGAGTTTCCTACACCACCATATCCATTCCATACTATTTGTATGGACTTCATAGAGTTGAATAAATGTGAAGGAAAGAAATACTGTTTAGTGATCATAGATATGTTTTCAAAATGGGTAGAAGCTTTTCCAACCAGGAATCCGAATGCAGCAACAGTGGCAAAGGCCCTAGTAAAGGAAATAATTCCTAGATTTGGTATACCGGAAAGAATCTATAGTGGCAATGGGACACATTTTGTCAATCAGACAATTCAACAACTTGGGAGATTTTTTTGGGATTTCCTTAAGGAATCACTGTGCTTACCACCCACAGTCAGCAGGACTGGTGGAGAGGTACAATGGGATTTAAAAAAAAAAACAAGTTAAGGAAGTTGATGAGTGAGACTCGGAAGAATTGGATTTGCTGTTTACCTCTAGCATTGCTGAGCATGAAAACAGTAACAAATGTAAAGGGTTTGATCCCCTTTGAAGTAGTACTTGGAAGGGCATATTATGTGCCTCAGTAAAAAGCTCTCATGCCTGCAGAGCTGGAGGCTGACAGTTCACTAGCTAATTATATAAAGAAACTGTTAATAAATAAATCTGTTTTGCAGTTTAACTCTTTTCAGACAAAAGAACTTTCAGCTGAATAAGAACTTTGTGACTGATACACAAGGGCAAAATGGCCAAGAGTAAAGCAAACAAAAAGCAGAGCAACCCAAGAACTATTGCATAATTATTTTGTTAACTGTGCATTTGTTAACTATAAGTGTGACAATTTTTCTCTTATTGTGGTTTTTCCTGCACTCAACCACACAAGTGAAAGTGAGAAGACGTGATGAACTGTTTATAGACTGGCATCCAAACTTTAACACATACCTGGCCATGAAGCAAGTGTATACAGAAACTATGCACATTTCAAATTGCTGAGTTTGTACAGCTATACCAACAACATATAAGAGACTGTTAATGTCCACTGTCCCTCTGGGAATAAAATGAGACTTGGGAAAGTTTTTTTTTATACAGAAACTGTGAGATCACAGGACAAAATTGCTTTATTTTTACCTGTCACACAAAAAGGAGTTGTATGTTTCTACAAAAGTAATACCCTCCAGGTGGGCTGGAGTAATGGTAATATAACAATGTCTTATAAATGTTACATTAAAGTCAAAAGTGGGGTACTGTTTGTGATACTAACCATGATTCATATCTGAGTTCAATGAAAACTACATTAAATGCAGTATGTGACAATCCAGTCTTAACTAAGCAATTGTCTATTAAGAATAGAAAAATGTTTCATGCAGGGATAACACGTATTAGTACCAAAGTAATGATTTTATTTGTGGGAAAAAGGCATATAAATGGTTACCTGAGAATTGGTCCGGCAGTAGTTTTTTGGGTTATCTGGTTTCAGCAATAAGACATACTGCAGAATTACCTTTGGGTAAGATCTAAACGTAAGGAAAACAGCTCGAGAATCTGAAGGTCCAGTGAAAAAAAAACCTGTGAATCCAGTTGGTAAAATCGAAGCTGGTTGAAAAGGCCATAATTCAGTGAAAGACAAAAGTAAATTGACTCATATGAACTTGGGCAACAATGTTATATCCAGGGCAGGAATACCACCAGCCTATGGAGCAGTCAAATCGATCTGGGAGCTGAGAAAGCTGTCAAGAAGTCATGAGCAATGCAACTTTTTCCACCCTAGAATTGGTGACTGATAAACTGAATGCAATAAAAACTGTTGTGCTACAAAATCGAATGGCTCTTTACTTCACCCTAGCGGCAAGAGGTGGTACACGAAGAAAAATGCTGTGCGTACATTCCAGACAACCAACATAAAATCAATGACCACCTAGAGGTAATTCAGCAAGTATCAGCAATGACTAAACCAGGCCCAAACCCACTGACGGACTTTTTCCAGAATCTGTTTGGGGGGGTGGGGTTCCATCCTATTAAACATTTAATTGCTATTTGTGTGAGTATACTCCTAATAGGAGCATGTGTTTACTGTGAAATTCCCTGCATGAAAAGATTAATCAAAAATTTGTTGATATATCTGTTACTGAAACTTTTTACCAAAGTGTTGAAATTAAAAGATTAATTTCAAATAATGCTTTTTCTGAAATATAAAACCAATGACTAACTTAGCTGAAAGTCCTTGAAAAGGAAAAGGCTAAGGAATGAAATGATATGTTTCAAATAGAATGAAATGCATTAACAGGAGGGAGAATGTTAGAAAAATATATATATTCACATACATGCTGCCTAGAAAAATATATATTTACATATATGCTGCTTAGGAAAATGTGTATTCAAACATTCAGACATATATAAGTTGTGTGGTCAGATATATAGAGAAATGTGTGCTTTAGACAGGAATAAATGTGCTCAAAAATAGTATGATATGTAATGCATTTAATTCTGTTTTACTAGAATAATAGTAGAAATAAACTCGCATATTATTGCTTGAAGCATAAGCTGCAGTGTGATTAGAAACTTGGCCTTGGCAGCTCGGCTGGCTCATTTCTGTCAGTAAAGATTATTTTGCAAAGTTAGAAAATAATGAATCTGTGTGCATGTGTATCTTTTCCTGCTTCCACCAGAAGAATGGCCTTGTGCGCACTATCAGAGATAATGTCCAGCTGGTGAACAGAGAGACAAAGAAATGTATTAAAGAGACATTCATCCATTGTATTCGAGCTAATCTAAGAGCCTTGAATTGGCTACATCCTCGGAAGGACATTGTGATTGACCAGGTGCTTTGCAAGGCTGTAATATTCTCATGGGAAAAAGATTTTTGAAAAGCACTATCTCAGCACTTTTTCATAAGTTACTATGATGTAAAGACCCTGTCACTGACCACGTCAGTGAGGTGGGCAAAAGCTGATTGTAAATGATATAAAATGGCAAACACTGCACAAATAAAGTTAGACAAAATTCTGTACAAGTTTGTGTATGGTTTTTTGCCTCCTAATGTACATTAGAGTATTAGTAAATAAGATACTTGAGTTCTCCTGCATTACTGTTTGTTATTGACTGACATTGTTTTTAAATGCCAGATGATTTTTACAGTCTGACTTTAACAAATTTATTTAACAGTAAGACAATATTTAAGCAAATTCAAAAGAAATGTAGAATGTGGCCCTTCACCCAGTTTTTTGGCCATTGCTTCCATACCCCATCTAATGTTAATGTTAGAATATAATGCATTAACATCTACTGTTGCCCAGAAGTAGTCATCTTCCCATTTCAAATGTAGCAGTTCCTGACAAACTTGTTGGGTGTTCTTAACATGTGATGGAATTGTGGCTTGAAAAGTCAGTCAGATTACGCCAAGTTAGATTAGTATTACTAAATTTCTCTATACATATCACTTGAGATGCAGAGATTGGAATCATGGGAATCCCTTCCTTAGAATGGTGAGGTATATGTCAACATACCCAACAGTTTGTCACATTTAAGTCCACAGCATACTGTCAAAGAACCAACAAGGAACTATTTTCTCTTGACCAGTTTATAAAAGGAAACAGCAACAGAAACAAAATAAAAGTACCTGTTGTCACAGGATTTATCATGGACCGCCATTTGAGTCGATTTGTTCTTTTAATCCTTCATTGGAGCAGATGGTTTGTGCTTTGATTTTTTTTTTTTTTACTAACAAAGATGATTCATCTGGGGCCCCCACACAACACATTTTTCTACAATGTGATGGGTGAATTTAAGTTGTTAGTCCTGCAAAGCAGATTGCTGTATAAGTAGTACGCAACACTTGAAAATGACCTTTTCACTTCAGACTTAAACAGTTCTTTGTTTGGAAAGTTTTAACATAAACCCAATCACTGGGCCACAGTTGGTAACAGGGCTGGTCAGGATGTTGAGGAAGACCTTTTTCTGTGGTACTTCTGCAAGAAATGAATATGTTTTGTGCAATAAGACAATCTAACATCTTTGTTAGAGTTAATTTGTCATTTGACACAGGGGAAGTAGCTGGAAGTGTCATGGATCTCCCATTAATATCTCATAGGGACTCAATTTCCTTGTAGTATTTAATAAACTCTTTATAATCATTAATGTTAAGGGAAGGGCTTCTGGCCATTTAAGATTTTTTTCAGCACAAATCTTTGAAATCTTATATTTAAGGGTCCTATTGACCCCTCTCTATTAATCCAGATGACTATCGCTGGTTGGGACAATGAAGACAACTTAGTATTAAAAATCTTGCAAAGCTGTCTGGTCAGGAAATTATTAAAATATGTTACCTGATCAATACTGATAGTACAAGATACACCAAATCTAGGAATTAATTCAAAAAGTAGTTTCTTAACAACTTTCACAGATCTGCCTTATGACATGGGTAAGCTTTCGCCCATGCAGAAAACACGCAGACTAATACTAAAACATAGTGTAAATTATGGACCTTTAACATCTGGACAAAGTCAGGCTGCACATTAACTAAAGGTTCCCATGGTGGTGGTAAATATGCAGCTTTAACATTTGAAATTTTGCTAACACTGTAGTCTAAACATACTGCACAATTATTAATATACTGAGGTAGCAAAGAAGAGACATGAGGGGCATACCAACTTTGCGTAATTTGATTAAATAAATAAAGCAGTCGTACTTGCATGGGTTGGTAAATGATATGCCCTTATCAAGTAAGGTAGAAAGGAGGCAGGCACCACCAGTCTGCCATCTGGATGTTGCCATAACCATTCATCGGATTTACTGCATCCATCTTTAAGCCACCCCTGAAATTCTCCTTGTGATGCTTCAGCTTGGAAAGCTGATACTTTCTTAAAATCAAACACATCATCTCTGTTAGTCTTGCAATAACATCACATGTAGTTTTGCACAAAGTCCTACAACTTGCTTAGCAGCTTGATCTGCCAAATTATTTTCCTTTGAAACAGTATATATACCCATTTGATGGGCACTGCATTTAACTACTGTTAATTCCTTAGGTAACAAAAGAGCATTAACATAAAAAGAGTTTTTAATCTGATTTCCTGCTGAGGTTAAAAATCCTCTCTGTTTCCAAAGTTGCCTAAAATCATGTACTAAACCAAAGGAGAAGTGACTGTACAAACATTAGTAACTTTTCCTCTGTCTAGCTCACAAGCCCTTTGTAGAGCCACTAAAAATACCTGGGCAGATAACACCATTTTTAGTCTTTGTTGAAGCAAAACATCACTACTAGTGCGGACAGATATTTCTGCAACCAAATGTCCATTTTGATCTCTTCCACAGGAACCATCCACAAATAAGTCCAGCTCAGCATTGGGTATAGGAGTGTTCTTTAAGTCATTCCTAGGAGAAAACAGATAATTAGTCACACACACATACACACAATTGTGCTGTTTACCATCATCATCAGTAAGTAACAAAGATCTGCAGGATTTAGAACAGGACAGCATATGAGTAAAATAGATGGATCAGAAAGAAGAATAAGTACATATTTAGTTAGATGTGCAGCCAATAAGGGTTGAGTTTTAATTTTAAGTAAGAGAGATGAAACAGCATGAGGAACAGCTGCTGTAAGATCATGCCCGAGCACTAGTTATTGTGCAAGATCGACTAGAATGGCAGCAGTGGCCACTGCCTATAAATGTGGTAGAAATTCCTTTGCAACCGAATCAAGTGTGTTGTCTCCATGTTTTTGTGCAAGCACACCCTGAGCAAATCTATTTCTTTCATGACAAAATAAAATGAAACTCTTTTCATAATCTGGTAACCCTAAATATGGGGCAGTAGTTAAAGTTTGCTTTAAATTCTGAAATGAATTTTCCTCTTCACTATCTCAAGGGAGGGGCTCTGGTGTGTCCTGTTTTAAAAGATTTGTCAAAGGTTTAGCAATTTCTTCATAGTTAGAAATCCACTGTCTGCAATATCCTGTCATACCTAAGCAAGATTTATTCTGACGCTGAGTAGTTGGTCATGGGGCTTTAGTTATTGCCTTAGTATAAGATGGTAACATCTACCTGAGATATCAGATGACCAAGATAATGTACCTGAGATGACCATAGCTATAACTTTTCTCTTGACACCTTATATCCGTTTTCTGCAAGGATAGTTAAAAGATAAAATATAAACTGTGCTGGGTCTGAAACACGGCCAGTTTAAAATGTCTTTATTAATATAACCGGTAAGTGCTTTTGCAAGGTTTATATTTGCTTCATCAGACCATACAATACACTAGGAAATACCAACAACATTTAAAATTTGCTCATCCAGTCAAAATGTAGAATGCCTTAACGCATTAGTTTTTCTTTAAAAAAAATGCACATTCATGATACATAAAAGACTCTATACATGAAATATCTATGCAATCATCTACCACTATAAAATGTGTCAAGAATACATAGAAAAGTCTATCCCCAGGATTCACGAATTCTCCATGTAAGACTAAATTAGTCTTACACGGAAATGCCAGTCTAAGAGTAAGATGGCAGTGCGCCATGCATATTAATGAGGGCACGCTGCCTCAACTCTAAGGCTAACATGGAGCATGCATGAGTGCAGGGGGCGTGTCGGACTGCCGAGCAGTCCAAAAATCCACGCCCCTGCAAGTCTCTCAATTGGAAAATGTCAACTGACATGAGCGAGTCCGCTCAAATGTGTACATACCCAACACTACACTCCCCCATATTCTAAACCCCTGTACAATTATAAAATGCAAATCTTTTATTTATTTATTTTTTATTATTCCCGATATAGCAGCCTGTATTTGCGCGTGTTTGCACGGGTTTGCCCATTGCTTAGCTACAATTAGCAGTTTAGACATCAAAGAGGATAATAAGAAACTTGTATGCAAATTTAGCAAATTAGCAATAGTGTAGTGGTAGAGCCTTCGCACAAAGAAACCCCTGTACAATTATAAAATGTAAAACTTTTATTTATTTATTTTTTTATTATTCCCGATATAGCAGCCCGTATTTGCGCGTGTTTGTGGAGGTTTGCCCATTGCTTAGCTACAGTTAGCAGTTTAGACATCGAAGAGGATAATAAGAAACTTATATGCAAATTTAGCAAAATAGTAATAGTGTAGTGGTAGAGCCTTCGCACAAAGAAGAGACATTCCTGGTTCAAGTCCCACCACTCCCCTTTCTATTTTCTGTTGGAAATCTGTATATAAAAATAATTCCTGACATTTATCATTTAAATTTTAGTAAAAAGCTTTGAAATGGCCTATGTAGTAGTGAACAAATTTTTTATATATATATATATATATATATATATATATATATATATATATATATATATATATATATACATATGTATAAGAAGGTGAAATGGTTATGCATACTGATGAATGCATAAGTAATGTATATTAAGCAATGTGAAGCACTGCTAAGCAAAGTTTACTAGTATTAAGCATATTTAAGTATAATTGCTTATAGCTTAGCACTTCTTTAACTAGCGCAATAGCTTTGCGTGGAGCTGCACATCGTGCAAACTAGCGCAAACAGAACATGTTTGCACATAGCTGCACAACTCGCTAACTAGCACAACATCGGGCAACATATAAAACCGTAGAGCAACATAGAGCAATGTTGGGCAAAGTTGAGCAAAGTCAGCTAAACACAGCCACACCTCCTAGCCGGTCTGGCCAGTAGTAAAATAAAAAGCAATGACAGGCCTCGTACCCGGGATACTGTGCACCATAATCACAGTACTGAACCACTAAGCCATGACAGCTTTTCATAAGCATGCACTTTCAACACACACATACATATCAGTGGAAGTTTACCCATTGCTAAGCAGGTGTGCCTTCAGCTGAGTTTTTTCAAAACTGGCCAATCACAAATAAGTGTGGGAAATGATGCATATTTAAGCTCCATAGGCGGAAATACTTGCCATAACTGGTTGTAGCTCCCATCTGCAGGCAGCAATAGCCGGTGCTGGAAAGAGCTCTCGTTTTCGAGCTCAACGTTGGGGCATTGAGGAGTCAAAAGTAATGGTTTGGCTCCTTGTCCATAATCATGAGGATAGACTCCTGTGGGGCCAGTACCAGGACACCAAATACAAAGCGGAAGCCTGGGACCGTCTAGCTCATGAACTCACCAGTGCAACAGGTGTCCCTCGGACTGGTGAGCAGGTCAGACATCACCACGCAGACCTGAAGAGACGCAAGGTGGGTCAACTGGACCAGTGGATCCAGGAGGCCCGTGAGATGGAAAATGCCCCACTACTGAGTAAGTAGCCATGGAATTAAGTATGTAAGAATTGCTATTCTAGTCTATACTGTGGATAGGTATGTCTCAGTATCACTTCAATTACTTCACAGCTGCAGGTGTCCGTGCTGCAAATCAGCAAGCCTATGCAGATAGGCTGCTAAGGCTGCACCACCAGGCAGGTTAGTAATTATCCAGCTTGTACTGTCATGTAAAATAAATGAGATAGCCTGAAAAAGTGTTTTAACACAATAAATAAAGGTATAATAATTATCTAATAATTATTCTGCATGTACTGTTATATAAAATAAATGAGAGAGAGACTCTAGAAAAGTGTTTTAAGTCTTTAATAAAGGTATAATTCCTGCAGTGTGTCTTTCATTTTCTTTGATATGTTGTTGTACTCTTGCATTGTAGAAATAGTACTGTTGCATTAAGCGCTGTTAACACACAGTTGGGTAGGCCCATATAAAGTGGATGAAGGGAGTGCCAGTAGCTTTTAAGCATATTTACAGTCCTCAACTGTTGGTTCATGCCCAGCATGTGCAGGTTAATCTGGCACATGAGTAGCTTCGTATTGTGTTCCCAAGAAATGTCATTGTGCTGGCAGAAATGTAGGGAGCTGCTAACATATAACTGATAATTTCACCTAAACATATCTAGATAAGTATAGGAAAGTAGAGCTGTCAGTGTACCATCTCAGCAGTAGTGTGTCTGAGCAACTCACAAAATATGTAGCAGTAACATCTGCATCCCGGACAGTTTGTATGTCAGATACAGCCCATGTATGTAAAGATCTAGCAAAACCCATTTCCCAATTTAAGGACAATTGGGTAGTGTAATAATACATATAGGGGACATATAACTGCAGTTAATAAGAATGTAATGTAAACTAGAGGGATATATAAGTTGTTAATGGAGCTATCATTTTCCACCCTACTGTATGTGCATAAAAAATGCAATTCCACACCTCAATGGGTATGTCTAATCTCAAAACATTTGTTGGGACATATGTCCTATTGGTTTATAAATATCTGCATTTATTTCGATGCATGTCCCCTGTTCAAATACCACAATACTGGTGGCCTGTTGCCATCAATTAAACCTGCATGCTGTTGTAATATCCACTGTTGTTCTATATATGCATGTGTCATGCTTGCTGTTCAATTGTTGGAACTCTGGTGTGTTGGGTTAATGGGAATACTTCTGCATGCTGTTATAACTAATTGGGAATGCTGTTGACTGTTACTAACCCACATTTTCATTAAATCCTCCTAAACATAGAACGTATGGGAAGGCCGGTCCCAGCGGACCCACCTGTCCCACCTCAGCTGGCAATGGCACCTGGCACCAGCAGGTCCGGTGCCCAGCCTGGGACCTCCATCTCCATTGGCCCTGTGCCACCTTTGGATGGAAGCACTGCAGGGGATGGGGCTTGCCCCCCATGCAAACGTGGGCAGAGGAGGGCCACCTATCACCCTCCAAACAGTCCGGGCTGTGGTGTGTAGGGAGATCGAGCGTTCTGTCGCTGATCCTCTATGCCAGCTTGAGGCACGAGTAGCATGACTCACAGGTGAGCTTGTCCCTCCTATGCAGCCCCCAGCACAGCCACCCTCTGGGCTGTGAAGGTGCAGTAGTGACTGCCCATGGGTGCGGATCTCAGTTCCACTGTTGCCATCTGTAGGCTCATGGGCTTGCGATTTCCAAACATCCTTCCCCGTTAGTGGTGTTCACCCACCACATGTGCCATATTCCACCCCTGTATGCATCTTGTTTGTCTTGTCTGTTTACCTCCCCAACCTACCTCCCCAAATATACCTACTTCCCCTACCCCACATTCCACTCTCACCTGAAAAAAAAAAAGGCAATCTGCTCCCAAAAAATAGTTACACCCCATACATAGCTGCCCATTTTGCACACATGTCCACTTGACACATAAACTGATATTTAATTGGCAGTACAACATACTTTGTTGTCCTCACCCCTCTCTCAGAGGTGGAAGGTTTCATATTTCCCTCCAAATTTATTGCATATGCACAGCTGTTGCTGTTAAAGAAATGGGCAGCTATGGACCTTCCCTACGCCTGTCCTGCACATCCCGAGCTATTTTCCCTACTGTCTTTCCCTCTTTGTGCCCCTTTTTCACCACTTTCCTATCTCCCCATTTTCTTTTCTTTCAAAGAAATGAGCATGGGGTTTAGGGGGAGTAAGCACTATTAAGCAGTAGTTAGTGGGTTTGCACGAGTGTGCGTTTGTTTGCACTTAGCTAAGCATCGCTAAGCATCACGCAAACTCGCACAAACCCACTCACAACTGCTTAAAATTGCCTTAGTCACTCTGTATGTCAGGGCCCTTGTTCTGCTCAGCAGCAAAATAAAACACCTCCATCAGCCTCGAACCCTGGACCTTGTACACACTAGACTGCATGAAGTACCACTAAGCCACAGTAGACATGCAAGTTGGTGCTGAAATAAATATATCATGCATCAGAATGAATGAATGTAAAGGAAAAGTAGGAATGCCATAACACAAAACTTGTTCTGTGGAACTTTACCAGCGGTTGTTGTGGAATTGCATTACATGACTGTGATAAGAGAACCAGCCATTCTAGCATGAAATAATGTTACAGCAGCACTTTACAACCCACACACAGTATCATAGCAGGACAAACAGTGGCATATCTGATTAGGGCAGATGACATACATCCCAACTGTGACTACTTTTCAGGGATGTCCCTGATTTTGAAACATATGTTAGCTGTGTCCTTCTGAATCCCTCTGAAAAGTACTGACGTTAGGCAGAAAGGTGGGGTATTACATTTAATGAATAATGACAATAATAAGAGTTAGACACGGCATGTACTTCAGAAAAGGTGTAGTAATCCGTATGCACTGGTTCTCTTGAAGTCTCCACTTACTTTCTCTATTATTTTGAAGGTGTACCTCACTTTTACCTACCTTTCCCTGACTCTGTTCAAATATGTACCTGAGTGTTTCAGAGGTCTGGCAGAGGCAGAAACACACAGGCATATCAGCTTTTCTGCAGTTACACACTGTGCAAATAGCTTTGGAAGGAGTTCCACAAGCATACCCTTATGTAGGAGTACAACACTGAAATACCAAAGGATGTAGCCATGTACTGGTAGCAACTGACTGTAACAATGCCATTGTACCAGTGCTGAAAAGACCTGTGCATTGTACAGGCAAAGAATAACAGGCTAACATCTGGCTACCATCTGGATAGGTCCACAGTTGGGAGCTATGCAGACAGACTACTTGCCTTGATAAACTAACAGGTACACAGCAACCCTTTAAGTCCAGCAAGATAGCATTCACACAATAATACATAATGCTCTCTGTACGTCTACATCCCTACTTAAATGTACAACATACCTGTGTGCTCAGGGTCTGCCAAGGATGTAGGTAGGTATACTCAGTACTGGACTTGTCCAGTTTTCATGAGCAGCCTGTGCTAATGTCAACACTAAAAAAGCACAAACTGTTCAGAAGTGAGTACATTAATATTCACAGTATAGCAGTTCACAAACAGTTCATGTGCCAAAAGAATACATCTCAATAACTACTTTTGTATGGCAGTTAATTGTATAAGTAGAAAAGAAACTACATACTCCCATGTATCTTGTGTTAGCATTTGCAGGGGTGAGTACAATTCTACACTGACAAGTGTGTACTGGAAGTGGCAACATTCAGGTCTGAGTACAACATTTAAATCACTGGCTACACCCCTAGCTTTAGATATAAGAACTATACCAACCTTCTGACTTAAGCAACGGTGTCCACAGCAAACAAGTATGAGCCCCATTTTGGAAAGCTGAAAGGGCTACGCCTACCTGATTTAGCAATTTATAGCATTGGGTTGCCATGACAGTAAGTACTGCAATTACCACACAGCAGGCTGCATGCAATTACCAAATAGTGGCCACCAATTGGTGCAGAGGCCATCACGTGCACATGTGCAGATACCTATAAAAGCAGGCTGTACTTGCTGCCCACACACGCAATCACTCCATTGCAGACACTGAGAGAGAGAGAGAGAGAGACAGACAGAGAGAGAGAGAGACATTAACAGCAAAAGCAAACTCAAAAGCAAAAGGAACACTGAAATTAATAATATCAACACATACAAAGGAAAGGTATGTAACAGATATGTATTTACTGGCATGTAGTAGATGTTTTTGAAGAGTACTCTACATACTTTGAAACATCCATATGTGGAAGCAGTACGTATCTATGCACAGATGTCCAGCATAACTACTGCCATGGACAAATCAGTGTGTAGCTGTGTGCAGGGGGACATAACTGTGACATATGTAGCTCAGCATTAAATGTCACACATCTGATCCATGTAGCTCAGCATTAAATGTCAAACATCTGATCCATGTAGCTCAGCATTAAATGTCAAACATCTGATCCATGTTATCTGTGTTCTGTACAGTAGTGTGGACAATGGCTGTTTGGGGGAGTAGCACAAACAGCTATATAAACATGGATGTGACAGAGTAACACATGCATGATAGTCATATTAACGTGTAGCTTAGCATTGGCAACTGCTGTACCAGGCTAGTATGCTAATCTAGCATTTGTAGCTATATACACACCCTCTAATATTACTGTGTGCTCACATGTGACACCTGTTCATGTTGCAGCAAGGCCCAACAGGTCAGCTGTGAGGTCCAGGGACTTACAACATTGTGGACCTTGTGTGTGTATGGCACACACATACGGAGAGATATATATGTGTCAGATATATTAACATCTGTACATGTGCATAGAGCAAGGGACATACTGCAACTGTATGTGAAGGGTGGACATACATACGTTGGTGAAGGTTGTTATGTGCATATTTGTATGTAGGTCATAGTGTGTGGCAAACAAGACAGCATACAGTGCTGGTATATGACATGCGGTGGTTAAACACTGTGGGTGTGATTTGTTAAGTTTGCAATGTTACAGCCAGTGAGGCCTGCTAAAGCTACATGGGCTGAGAACACCTTCAATGCATTTCTCACAAGACTGTGCGATATCATTACATTACTGTATACCTCACATCCTTTGCATAATTGATATTCCCACCATGAAAGGTGGACTGTATATGTGCCTATATGTATATGTACACCAATAGATGTGTGTGTATATATATATATATATATATATATATATATATATAGAGAGAGAGAGAGAGAGAGAGTCATATATAGTGAGACAGATGCCTGGTGTCAAAGCCATGGCCTCAGGCTCAATGCCAAAAATGGCATTGCCATCCCTTTTGGTAAAAACTCGGTACCCATGAACTACCACATAGGTGGTAGTCTACTTAACACCGATAGTGTGATAAGAGACCTTGGGACACAGGTGGACAGTAGTCTCCCCTTTGATGATCACAGTGCCACACTAGTCAAGAAACCCTTCTATGTGGCACACCTCATCACAAAAGGCTTCTCATCCAGGGAAAAAGAGGTCATTGTTCCCCTCTACTCGTCACTCATTAGACCCATTATAGAGTACAATGCCCCTTTTGGTATGTACCTCACAAGACATCTACAACAACTGGAAAGAGCACAGACATACCTCACAAAGAGGATTACCAGCCTCAAACAGATGCCCTATGCAGACCGTCTCACAAAATGCCAGCTTTACTCTGTCGCGTATCACCTACCCAGAGGTGATCTCTGCCTAACATATAAAGCTATGTCAAACCCAGAGCTGTTGGACATGCTCCACGTAAAGAAATCCCAATCCCTCCGAGCTACATGCTCTAGGGACCTAAACCTTGTCACCACAATAAACAGAACATGCTGGAGGGATAGATTCCTATCTCAGAGACTTCCCATACTCTGGAACAAACTACCTATCTATAGCAAACAAAGCTCCTCAGTAGCACTCTTTATGAATAATCTTGATGATTGGATGGGAGATAGGTAATACACCCCGAGGATCACTTCTGTGGCTCTGCTTGACAGAGGCACAGGAAATTAATTTCCTTGGGTTGCAAATGCCAGGGTACCATTTGGCTAGGCTTATATAGGCCCTAGGGCCAATAGCCTAGTACCTACCTATGAACCTATACACACCTACATGTACTTGTTGCAATACATGCTATGTGAGGTTGACTGAGTGTGATGGTCAATGTGTTGGTGAATGTGTCAAAGTTGTGTATATGTGGGATAGCCTAGTGGGAAACTGTTTCTGACATTGTATTTTGTGTCTTAGCTTTGATCACAGCAAAAGATGTGTATGCTATTGCTAGGCAGAAAAAGCAGTATGGCATACGGTCTGACGTAATCCCTTGGTGTTGACTGGGGTGTGTCATTGGAGGCTAAAGCAGTACATGTATGCCTATTGATTGGTACTGCTGGTGAATCCAACTCCTGTATGAACAGTAGTACTACCTGAAGCTGTAGGCTTAAACAGCACAGTATGGTGTATGTCCACATTGCTTGGAACCACTGTTTTGTGTGTTCCCTGTAGTCCTCACAGATTACATACCTCAGGCTTATGGTTTTGTAAGTACTGACACACAGTACTGTATGGTACACACGTAAAGCTCACCTGGGTTGCCATACCTTTGTGCTTTGTAAGTATGTCTGATGTGTGTATGGGTATGCCTGTAACATGCCCTCTGTCATATGTGTGTTACAGGATATAAGTGTGTACCTAGCAACATGTATAGTCTAGTACAGCAGTATGCCACCCATATTCACGAATGTGCACATATATTAGGCAGGGGTTTGCCATCAACAAGTAGTGTGGTATAATGGTAATACTGTAACTGGACTATACAATCATTGTGATGGAGGACATATTACGTTATGCATTAGCTTGATCTATACCTTCTGTGGCTAGGTGGTGCATTGTGTCACATACAGTGTGCCATGTACTGTTGTATAGTCTTACATAGTGATTTCACTTTGTTGATGTGCAGAACATGGTGTAATATACAGAGTGTGCCAGGCACTGTCAGGCAGTTGTGGGGTGAGTATTGATATGTGGTATTGAAAGTGTGTATCCTCTGACAGCTAATAGGTTGCTATATATGGCAGCTCAGTGATATCTGTACTGTATAATGTTAAGTGTGCCATATGACTTGCTCAGACATATTGTTTCATTGTCTTCCAGGGATCATGGCCCACTGTGTAGTGCTGAGGATGACATCATTACAAGCAGTCTGATCCAACACTACAGAGTGTATTCTCAAGAACCAGCCAGGACCAGCATGAGCGGACTGCACTGTGGCAAGATGTCCATAGGGTAAATGACATAGGCATGCATAACCGGACATATGAGCATGTACACCATCACTGCAGTGATTTATTTAGACATGTCCGGCAGCATGCATCTGATGTCCATAGACAACAGCTTGCTACAGGTGGTGGGGTTACCATCCATCCCCCCTCAGCAGAGTGGAGGAGCTGCTCCTGAGCCTGGTGGCTCCTGGCCAACACCAACAGCAGCAGACATGTATCGTCATGGAGGTTGGAGCCACCCAGCAAGTTCACATGGAACGTGCAGGTAACATGATATATCTGTAGACTACGTTACCTCTACTGGTAGATCATGCATATGTGAGATGTGTACTGTGTAGTTAGAAGATGTGGAGCCTGGTGTTGTGCAATACTGATCATTTGGCACATAATCTGTAGGCCTGTAAATGTAAACAGTTGTACTACTGTAAGATTGCAAACCCACAGTAGCAATGCCACAATTGTTGCCACTGACAAACTGTCTCATATCCTTGTAGGTCCCTCTGGTGTGACAGCAAGGCAGCAGACCCATGCTGGTGAGTGTGTTCTACATTTATTGTTGCAAATAAAATGTGCACATCATAGGTAAGGTGTAGGCCATGTACACATGTAACACACCTATGCATAATGCATGCTGTTCATGTTTGCTGTGAGACTATGCACATCGCAGTAATGTGAATAGCTGCCTCAAACACATGCAATACACAGAGCATCCCAAACAAATGTAGCTACACTGTAGTGGCCATTGGATAGGCAGATTCGATACATATGCACACAACATACACAACTATGTCATACACAGAACATGTTACTATGCTGAACATGACATATTCACACACCGTCTATAAAGTCACACTCCAGTATCCCAAATGTCATCCACACAGCACACATAATATACCTGAGGGGTAGAGGCCTATCATGGGGTGGTGAGACACTCTTCCACACACAACACATTCATGTTTGGCAGTGCTCCTTATTGGGCACCTTACAAACCCATGTAACAACTGGCCATGAAATGGTGGATGTAGCCATGGTACTGCAGTTCAGGTACAGCATGATAGGTGCTAGTCTGGCACACATTAGTATCCTTGAGTGACCACATGATGCTGCATGATGATGGCTTATGGTACTACACCCCATCCAGTTATAGTAACCACAGTACTACACATAGCTTTCATTGCTGTACACCTCATTGTTGTGTGTGTGCAAACATATGCACCTATACACAAGATGCACAGCAATCACCATTTGCACAAACTGACACATATATGTCTTGTAATGTTATTGAGTGTCTAGGTCACATGACACACATTGGGTATGTGTGATGTTAAATGTTGCAGTTGTGTTGTAGCACGCCATGTCATGGCTGGCACTCGCATGTCCACAATATGTTCTACACTCCCCATAACTACTGTACATTGGCTATGTGGACCAATGGTATTCCAGCAGGTATACATGTACCACTGATCCTGTGTGTATACGCAGCATGCATGGGCTAAACCTGTGTCCACAATTATCTGCTAAAGACACAGATGCTGTAATCAGAAATGGATATCTATGTGACACACAGATACATATCCAGCCATGGTATGTATACCCATGAGTGATGGTGCACAGAACAGTAAAGAGCTTTTAATACTTGCACAGCAATGTTGTGTTCATGTATACATTGCGTTCCAGGGTGAGGCCAGTCACTGAACAACAACACACATGCATCAAAGCCATGTATACTGTTAGTAGCAAGGATTGTCTACACTCGCACTGCATGCTGTTGAGCAACACACGTCCTGCATGCTGACATGTGTGATATGACTGTTTGGCTTGTGATACTGTACCCAACCATCAACTGCTATTGAGTATGTTCTGAATTGCTGGTGGTGTGTGTGTGTGTGTGTGTGTGTGTGTGTGTGTGTGTGTGTGTGTGTGTGTGTCTGCTTTAGTGAGGAGTGTATTTGTGTGCATGTGTTCATGTGTGCATGTGTTCATGTGTGCATGTGTGCATGTGTGTATGTGTTCAGGTGTGCATGTGTGCATGTGTGCATGTGTGCATGTGTTCATGTGTGCATGTGTGCATGTGTTCTGACATCATGTACAGGTCGTAAAGTGTGTTTCCTGTCTTCCTCTCACAGGTGCTGAGGTTGGGCTGGTTCACTGCAGCAGGGAACCTAATGTCACTGACACAAATAGTGATAATGAGGATAAGTGTGTTGAGGCACAGGCATGTTTCCCAGGGTCTGTTGTTGGGCCACCATTCGACAGTACACAACTGTCCACCCCATCCATGCACACAGTCATACTGTCAAAACATCCATCATCACCAATGCCTTTAGCTGAGGGACAGTGTACAGTCGGCAATGGCCAGGACAGTGTGGTATCTATGGCACATGCATCCGGACACAGCAGCCATAGCCAGATGTCTGGAATGGTACCACATAGGCAAATGTCCAGGGGTTCTCATCAGAGCACTGCTGGTCATCATGCCCCTGGCAGATGTGCAACAGGTCTTACAACCTCATGCATGTTCTAGTCTGTCATAGAGGCACAGGCGCATATGGAACAGTACACCAGACAGGGACTAAGGGCACAGAGGGCACATAACACCAGTGTAATTGACAGTATCCATGACCTAGCAGGTGCCATCCATAATTACACTGAGGTCACTGATAGACGTTGGTGTGAGACATTAGATGTCCTCTGCAATGTCATGTCCATGTGTCAGGACAGTGATGGGATGGTTGAGACGTCGACGTGGATGTATGCCAACAACGTCAGCAGCTGGCAGTCACTGTGGACGTCCATCAAGTCACAGCCGCTCCCGTAGTGCCAGTACCAGCCCCAGCAATGTTGGGGTGGGCTGTCCATAGATCATCTTAGAAGACCACGTGCACATGGCTCTGACCAGTCCCAGCAGGGACCTGGATCCAGTGTACATATGTCTACCTCTGAGGATAGTACCCAGTCTGGATTAGTACCTGATACTGTCTGTAGCACCCCTGCCAGGCACAGGTACCGTATCCATGGCCAGAGACGGTGATCTGTAAAGCCTGGCAGGTACAGTCTGTGGTTGTCCCACAAATCCCCATATATGGCAGCCACATGGTGGAACTGTGTGCATGCAGACACACACACACACACATAAACCAGACACCTAGGGCTAACACATACCTGCACACATTACATCCACATTGGCCCATACCAGTACTCTGGCCCTCACACACACACACACACACACACACACACACACACACACACACACACACACACACACACACACACACACACATACATGTCGATTGTATGGCTCAATGTCGGCCTCTGGCAAACCAACAACAAACCCTGTGCATATGATGAAACCTGTGCCACCTCCTGTCATCTGTAACATTAATGCAGGAACAGGCTAACATGGTGCTGATGCACAGGGTGACTTTATAGCAGTATAGCAATGTTAGTATGTTGTCAGCAGCAAAGTGTAATGATATCCTTGAAGGTGCAGCTGAGCAGGCATGATGCATTAAAGCTATGATTGTCAATGTAGTATTGTTTACACCAGTGTTAATTCCAATAGTGTATTGTCCACCCACGTGCCACTTGGCTTTTGTGTGTAGTATTGGCAGCATGTGTTAGAGAGTGGGATGTGTGCAGCACAGATTTGCAGGTGTACATTTTTGAACATGGTGGAGTTGCACTGTATGCATGTACATGCATAGTGGACACATGGGCAGGATGACATACCCTGTATTACACAGTGTTAACACTCCATGGTTTCTATTGGTGGCCAGTATGCATTGTACTACACACATTTTGGAACTTGAGTACACATGTGTGTATGACATGGTTTGACACTGTGCTGTGGGTGATACTGTTACTATCTGTCATTGGTATGCATTCTGGTCATATACATAACCTCAACAGCCTGACCATAAACAATCGTTAGATGATGTCTTGACAACTGACACACAGATGTAGGATACACAGTAACATTTGTATCCTTCAGGTACTATACTATGCCAGTAACCAGTGGTATTCACCTGCACCCATTCCTGGGACCACTCCTGTTTGGCATATAGCTCTCTTAGGTACAAGCAAACACAGTAGGGATATGTCCGTCCATGTCTGGAAATGCATACTGTGGGCTATAAGGCATTCTACAGATGACACACGCATCCTCCACAAGGGTAGCATACAGACAGATACCTGTTGTCAAACCCATGCTGTAAAGCTATAAGCCAACTAAAGCATAGTCATCCACTTTTACAAAATATAGTATCCCCACAGTACCACATAGGTAGTAGCCCCTAACATGTTGAACAGGTACCGATGTGTACATACAGCCAAGTGTTGCATCATCTCTCCTTTGGTAATCACATTTCCAAAGGTATTTTGAAATCGCTCAGTGGATCACATAAGCAATAAGGGGTCTGCATGCATATCCACAAAGGTTATTGTACACCTATAATGAATAGCCATCATTGACAGACTTTGCTGCATTTGAACAGGTCTGAAATATACCTCAGGCATAAACCCTCACTCACACTATTCAAAAGAAACCGTAATGAGTGTGTGTGACACGGATGACCTAGGCCAGGGATCACTACAGTGGCTGGGCTTGTCACAAGCATACAGATGTGACCTAAGGTCTGGAAAGTGGCAGCACACTCTGGCAAATATAACAGATGTGTTCAGGGAGAAAGCAGGGTTCCCACCTATGAAATAACTGAGATCACATGTACATATATATATTTGCCACACAGCTACCTGACATGTGCAATGCACATAATGTTGTCATTGTGATATGTCATACAGTAGTAAAAGCAAAACCCACAATCCATTGACCAACAGTGTCACAAACACACTCACAAAGTGTAGGATTCAAACCCCTACCTAACTACTTTATGATATTAGAGCAGTACACATTAACATGACGTGCTATACACATTACTGGGAGTTCTCTTTTCCACGGGTATATTTGTAGGATGGTGACATCATCAGACTTGACAAAGATAAGTATACCACTTTTAAGGTGGTTTATTAGTCTCCACAAAGGTTGCTCCTCTCCAAGGAGATACACACACACACACACACTCTTATACAGTTGTCAAGTGCAGGATTCAAACCCCTACCTAACTACTTTATGATACTACAGCAATACGCATTTACACAACATGCTATACACATTACTGGGAGTTTTCCTTTCCACAGGTATATTTGTAGGATGGTGACATCATCAGACTAGACAAAGTGGGTTACATTAGGTGGCATTAGGTGGGCTACATAGAAGGAATTTCTAAACACTTTGGCAATGTGATCATCAAAGGAGAGTTTACTATCTACCTGGGTCCCCAGGGCCATAAGTACATTCTCCGTACATACAGGATTACCACCTATGTGGTAATTTGTGTGCACTTTGTTTTATCCAAAGGGGATGACTATGCATTCTTTGGCATTCTGCTTGAGGGCATTGCTTTGACACCAGGTATCTGTCTCTGTAAGACCCTTCTGGAGGATGTCTGTGTCAGCTGTAGAGTCGATTATGCACCACAGTTAGCAGTCATCTGCAAACTTGTTCAGCCATACTCCTGTGCTTGCCTGTACCTCTGAGCAGTATCTACTGATCAGGTGGGGTCCCAGGACCAAGACCCGTGGGATGCCATTTGTGACTGGTTTAGAGTCAGACATGGCACCCACAACTCTAAACATGTGTGTCTGATCTGTGAGCCAGTTGGCTACCCATCCTGTGACATAGCTGTTAATGTTCAAGCTGGTAAGCTTGTCCATGATGCCAGAGTGGAGAATGGTGTCGAAAGCCCTTAGTGAGGTCCAGGTGGGCTGTGTGGACTACTTTCACCTCCATCTATATCCTTGGTAACTGTTTCAAAGAAGTCAACTAAGTTTAGGAGGCAGGATCTGCCTTTAACAAAGCCAAGTTGGGTAGAGTCCAGTGCCTGGAGGTTCCCAATGTCTCTGTTTATGGGCTCCATGATAATTTGTTCCATAGCTTTGCAGACCAGGCTGAGTAGGCCTATAGGGCAATAGTTTCCAGGTTCTGTTTTGGCACCCCCTTTGTGGAGCTGGATGACTTTTGCTGTATGCCATTCTTTGGGTACATAGCCTGTGGTAAGGTTGAGTCTGGACAGTGAATGTAGATGAGGGTGTAGTTCCTTTTGGGGCTGGTGTAATATGCAGCCAGGGACACCATCCAGTACCATTGATGCTGTGTTCTTAGCTTTGGAGAGGGCTGTTTTTTACCTGCATGTCCATGAAGTCTGGGGCTCTGCATTCTTCTGGGATGGACACAGGCCCTTTTGGGGGTGATGGGGGGAGTTTGCACCGAACTTGTCCGCCAGGATGTGGGCAATGTCAGTTGGCTCAGTGTATTTTTTGCCATTTTGCAGTAGATGACAGTATATTTGAGAGTTGCCACCTAAATGTTTGGTATAGCTAACAAAGGCTTTGTGGTTTTTATTCTTACATTCCTTGGCAATTTGTCTTTAGAAACTGGCCTTGGATTAATTTATGAGCGATCATTGTTTCTTCCTAATAATGATCAGTGATGCCTTTCCTTTTGTGAAGTTTGCTCTATCATGTGTTCGTTTCCTCCTTCTGTTGTCTAGCTTATTTATGGGCAATGACCACCAGACTGGTTTCTTATTTTTGGAGGAGTGCATCTTGGTTTTATTTGGGATGTCTTGATCCATGCATCCCTGTAGATGCTCATAAAATGCACTTGTAAATGATTCGGCAGATTGCATAGCATTATCCTATAGAAAGGGGGCTTTGGAACTTTCCACTTTGGTCTTGGGAAGTGTGCAGTTTGCTTTTGAAAATGTCTTCACAGTGGTTTCCTTGACTGGGGGGGGGGGGCAGGATGTAGATGTCCAGTGTGATTACTTTATGATCTGATATTACCAGCGAGGGGTTTATCTCTGTTGTGGAACACTGGTACCCCATGTTGGTGATGATCAGGTCCAGTATGTTGTCACCTCTAGTGGGCATGGTGACCAGCTGTTCCAGGTTGTTTGAGTTTTTAAACTCTAGGAAACATTGGGCAAAGGACATTGTACACGAGTAATTCACCCACTCATTGTTTGGGTAGTTGTAATCTCCTCATATAATGGTGTTTGGTAGGACCTTTATATTTTCCACTGTTCTCAGGAATACTGAGTGAGATTCCTGAGACAAGGTAGGTGATCTGTAGCAGGCTACAATCTGATAAGCAGCTTTGCCCAATGTTAGTTGCACTTGCATGGTCTCCAAGGCCTCATGCTGTGCCACTAACCTGAAGGTGTGGGTATCCTTAAGGTAAATGGATACACCCCTTCCTTTTGTATTTCACTCTGGGTTTTGGGGCCAAAGATCAGAGGGATTGTGAGTGTTTTACGTGGAGCATGTCCAACAGCTCTGTGTTTGACATAGCTTTGTATGTTAGGCAGAGATCACCTCTGAGTAGGCGATATGCGAGAGAGTACAGCTGGAGCATTTTGAGACGGTCTGTGTATGGCATGTATTTCAGGCCGCTAATGCTCTTTGTGAGGTATTTCTGCAGGCTTTCCAGTTGTTGTAGATGTCTTGTGAGGTACATAGCAAAAGGGGAATTGTACTCTATTATGGATCTAGTGAGTGATGAGTAGAGGGGAACAATGTCCTCTTCTATTCTACATGAGACACCTTTTGTGATGAGGTGTGCCATGTAGAAGGATTTACTGACTACTGTGGGGATGTGATTATCACAGGTGTGGCCACTGTCCACCTGTGACCCAAGGTCTCTTATCACACTTTCAGTGTTAAGTATACTACCGCCTATGTTGTAGTTCATGGCTACAGAGTTTTTACCAAAGGGGATGACAATGCACCTTTTGACATTGAGCTTGAGGCCATGGCTTTGACACCAGGCACCTGTCTCAGTGAGGCCCTTTTGTAGGATGTCCACATCTTTAGTATTTACAATTATGGCTCCTAGTTTGCAGTCATCTAGAAACTTCATTAGCCACAGACCTTCCATGTTAAAGTTTACTTCAGGGAAGTAGATACAAAACAGGACAGGACCCAGGACTGAACCCTGTGGTACTGCACTTGTCACTGGTCCAAAGTCATACTTGGAGTCTGCTACTTTCACAGTGTGTGTTCTGTCAGTGAGCCAGTTGGCAACCCATCTTGTGACATAGCAATTTATACCTAGTTTAGTGGGTTTATCTATAATTCCAGAGTGGGGGATGGTGTTGAAAGCCGTGGCAAGATCTACATAGGCTGTGCGAACCACCTTACCATTGTCTACGGTTCTGGTGACTGCTTCAATGACGTTTATCAGGTTTAGGAGACATGATCTGCATTTTACAAACCCAACATGGTTGTGGTCCAGAGTTTGGAGATTTCCAATGTCTTTTTTTATAAATTGTATGATGATACATTTCATGGTCTTGCAGACGAGGCTCATCAGGCTAATGGGGCACTAGTTCTGGGGGTCTGTGGGGTCTCCACCCTTGTGTAGTGGGATAACTGTCACTGTGCACCATTCAGCAGGCACAAAGCCTGAGGTGAGGCTATGACTGAACATGGCACGTTGGTGTGGTGCCTGTTTGTTCTGCAGTTTGTGTAGAACACAGCCTGGGAAGTTATCTGGTCCCATGGATGCTGTGTTCCTAGCTTTGGAGAGTGTTTTTTACCTGTGCAGCCGTGATTACAGCAACTTTGCAGTCTTCCGTTATAGAGATGTGCTCTTTCATGGGTGAGAGGGGGGTAAAGTTAACACTGATCCTATCTGCCAGGATGTTGGCAATATCAGTTGAGTCTGTATATTTAGTGCCATTGAGCTGTAACTCAGAGCAGATCTGAGTATTGCCATTGAGATTCTTTACATAGCTATAGAATGCTTTGTGGCTGTCTTTAGAATCTGTGTCAATTTTGTTTTCATAACTAGCTTTGGAGGATTTTATCAGGGATCACAGTTTCTTACTGATGTTGACCATGGAGCTCCTCCAATCATGGGATTTTACCCTCCTTTGCAACAGTTTCTTCCTTCTGTTGTGCAGTTTGTTTATGGCAGGGGAACACCAGATTGGCTTCCTTTTCTTGGAGGAGAGCGTCTTGGTTCTGTTTGGGATAGCACGATGCATGCAGTCATGTAAATGCTTATAAAGTGCAATTGGGAATGATTCAGTAGTTGTAACTGTATTGTCCATCTGCATGGGTGTCCTGCAGTTCAGCACTTCTGTCTTAAGAAGCATGAAGTTGGCTTTGGAGACATTTTTTTGACATGGTTTCCTTAATGGGGGTGTGGGTCCAGAATGTGGATATGTAGGGTAATTAGCTTATGGTCAGATGGGACCAATGAGGCGCTGACTTCAGGTGTGGAACACCGGTCACGCAGGACAAACCAAACCCCGTAGCCAGCACAAATAACCATACAGTGAGCTAAATGCTACTCATTGCCAGAAGTCTCAGCCTCCAGATGCACACACTTGAGGCACTTCTCATTATGGAGAATATTAATATCTGTGCAGTAACAGAAACCTAGTTCAAGGCTCCAGACAGCACACCAGCACTACCAGGATACTACTCATTCCATACCTTCCAGCATCAGAACCTGAATCATAGCACATACGGTGAGGATGTATCCATATTCCTCAAGGATACCTACACCTCTCTCTAAATGCCCTCTACAGGATATGTACCTATAGAATGTTGCACAGCAATGTTCTTCACACTCCACAGGGGTGGGGCCACAAAAACCCCTTGGCATTCATGCTCTATGAGCCTGATGAGTGTGTTCTGCAAGGCAATGGAGCCAATCATAATGGAAGTCAACAATACAGAGATTGGGAACCTTCACACAGTTGAGCTCACCCAGTTTAGCTTCGTGAAATGCAGACCATGCCTCCTGAACTGGGAGGATTTCTTTGACAGTTACCCAGGCTACAGATGATTGAAATGAGCTCAGCACAGCCTACCTATACCTCGCTAAGGCCTTTGACACCATTCTCCAGTCAGGTATCATAGATGAACTCACCAACCTGGCCATGTATCCATGCATCACAAGATGGATTGCAAACTGGCTCACAGACAGATCCCACACATTAAGAGTTGCTGACTACATGTCAGACTCTACACCGGTAATGACTGGTGTCCCCCAGGGTTCAGTCCTGGGGTCCCTCCTGTTTGGTATAGACTTCTCAAATGTACATGCCAACACAGGAAGGTTGTGGTTGACTAAGATTGCTGGGAACTGTAAAGTGTTTGCCATAATATATTCCCCGGAAGACAGACATATTCTCCAGAAGGGACTCTATGAGACAGATGTGTGGTGTCAGAATCATGGCCTCAAGCTCACTGTGGAGGAATGCATAGTGATCCTCTTTGTTGAAAACAAAATACCCACAAACTAGCACATAGGTGTTACCCCCTTAAAAATGAGAAGGTGATAAGGGATCTGGGGACACAAGTAGATAGTCATCTTTCCTTTGACAACCATGTTGCCAAAGTGATTGGGAGATCCTATGTGGCCCACCTAATCAACTCAGGGTTTGCATCAGGATCCAAAGAGGTAGTGTTGGCGCTCTACTCTTACATCATCAGACCCATCACTGAGCACAGTGCACCATTTTGGATGCACTCAACGTAGCATATCCAGCAGCTGTAGGGACCACATATGTACCTCACCAAGAGGATTACTGGCCTCAAACAGTTGTGTTATGCAACACAACTGGTAAAACTAAATCTGTTCTTCATTGCATACCGCCTACTCAGAGGCACACTCTGCCTAACATACAGAGCCATGTCCAACACATAACTGTTGAACATGCTCCATCTACAGATAACAACATTGAGTCACCCTACACATTCCAGGGATATGAACCTCATCAGAATGATGAACACAACATGCTGGTGGGATAGAGTACCATCCCAGACACTTGCCTTACTGTGGAACAGAGTCCCAATGTACATGAGACAGAACCCCTCGCTGACACTCTTCAATTGGAACCTTGATGAGTGGATGGGAAACAGACAATTCATGCCAGACATCACATCATCAGCTCCACTAGAAAGGGGCTTAGGGTACTAAGTATTAGAACTAGGCCTTGGGAGACTACCCAATGGTGTGGTGAAAGCTGCACAACTTGCGTAGGCTGATATATGCCTTCGTGGAGATAGTCTACTACATACCAATGAACCTATGTGACAGGTACATGTCTACAGATAGTAGATGTGTACTTCATTGTACAGTCATGTTGTACAGCAGGCACATGGACCACATACACTGTAATGCTTACAGATACTGGTGGCTGTTATGTACAGTGGGAGAGATGTGCACCTCATGTATTTCGTGCGATTGGGATGTGTGCTGGGTGGGACAGTCCTGGATGGCTCCCTTTCATGGTCACCCTCTTACACACATCTCTGCCCATCCATCTTTGGCTTATTATACTGTGTTCCCCCTACACACACACACACATATATATAGGTACATAGGTAGGTAATAGGCTATCTGCCTGAAGGCATATATTAGTATGGTCAGAGTGTGCAGCTATCAGCACCCATGGAGTTAGTTCCCTAGGCCTCTGTGTAGTTGAGCTGATGAAGTGATCCATGGTGTGACAGTTCAGTTTCACATACACTGATCAAGGCTCCTCTGGAAGAGTGTCAGTGAGGGACTCGGCTTAATGTTGGTTGGGAGCCTGTTCCAAAGCAAGGGAAGTCTGTGAGTTAGTAATGCATCCCTCCAACATGTTCTATTTAATGTTGTGATGATGATATCCCTAGAGCATGTGGTACAGTGAGCTTGGGTTTACTTCAGATAGCGCATGTACATCAGTTCTGCATTGGACATGGACCTGTCTGTTAGGCAGAGATCTCCTGAGTAGACAGTATGCAACAGAGTACAGATTGTGTTAAATTCAGTCTTGTTGCATGGGGCAACTGTTTGAGGACAGTAATCCTCTTGTTGAGGTACTTCAGTGTCATTCCAGCTGCTGAAGGTGCCTAGTCAGATTCATCGTAAGTGTGTTGTGGTAATCTCTGACCGGTCTAATGACTGATGAGTAGAGGGAAGCTTCTTTGACCTACATGCAAAGACCTTGGCAGTTTGTGGGAACACATAGCATGATTTTCTGACCACTTTGTGAATGTGTTTCTGGAAGTAGAGATGACTATCCACATGTGTCCATAGATCCCTTATTATCACCTCAATATTTAGGATGTTGGCACCTATGTGGTATTTGTATGACTGTAGCTGGAGGCCATAATTTTGACACCACATCTGTCTGACTGAGACCCTTTTTAAGGATGTCTCTGTTGTCCCAAACATGGATTATGACAACTTTTTTGCAGTCATCCACAAACTTTGCTAAACATAGCCCTCTTGTGTTTGACTGTATTTCTGAAAAGTATAACCCAAGACAGGAGGGGTCTCAGGACTGAGCCATGGGGGACAGCAGTTGTTACCAGCTTGAACAGGAGACCACAATTCTTACCTTCTGGGATCTAGCTGTGCCCCAGTTGGTAATCCATCAGATGACATACATATTTATGCATAGGTTGTTGATTTTGTGGCTACAACATGTCTGGGATGTTGAAAAAGGACTTTTCAAAGTCTATGTGGGACGTGTGTAGCTCATTTCATTGATGTATGTCCTGGGTGACCGCCTTGAAAACAGTGTAGCAGGTTTGGGAACCATGATCTGCCCCTGACCAAACCAAAATTGGTAGGGTTGGGTGTTTGTAGGCTCCCAATAGCTCTGTTTATGAGTTCCATCATGATGGACTCCATGGCCTTGCAGATCAGGCTTAATAGGCTTATAAGACAATAGTTCCCATGGTCTGTTGTGCACCAACACTTGTGGAGTGTGCCAAATGTTGCTGTAACGCATTCACCAGTTTCATATCCTGTACAGAGGGTGAGTCTCAACAGACTGTTCAGGTGCAGGGTCTGTTTGTTTTGGCGTTCACATATGACACAGCTAGGGGAAACCATGTCATCCCATAGAAGTCATGCTTTTAGGTTTGGAAAGTGATGTTTAACCATTGTATATGTGATCTCTGGGTTTTCACAATCTCCATGTATGATAATGGGCCCTTTTATCAGTGAGAGGGGGTAAATATGTATGAACCTGTCTGACAAGATGTTGGCAATGTCAGTCATGTACATGTATTCATTTGCAGTTTTCACTGACTCAGAACATATATGAGTTTACATTGATATTTATGACATAGCGAAAGAAAGCTTCATGGTTCTCTATGGACTCTTTGACAATATTTTTGCCAGAACATGGATTGGATAATGTTAGGAGTGCTCATTGTTTATTGATGATACTGATCAGAGATTTATTGATCTTCTTTGGATTTTCAGTTTCTTTGAACAACTTAAGTACTTGTAGTACATAGTTTGATTATGACAGGAGTCCAATACACTATATGGGTCTGTTTTCATATAACTGTGTGCGCAAGGCAGGATTGGTGAATAGTGGCAAGTTTCTGGAGTAAGAACTGCAACTGCCAGATATGTGTGGCCCACTGCTGTATTCAGACATGGCCTAAGTGTGTGAGCATGCCCAGTATGACCTTTCAGTATGTTGTTGACTGACATTTGCTTTGTTTATTTAAGTGTGTGAGCATGCCCAGTATGACCTTTCAGTATGTTGCTGACTGAAATTTGATAAATTTAAGTGTATGAGCATGCCCAGTATGGACATATATACTATATGTGTGTGAATAATCAAGTTGTTTTTTACTTCAGGGCTCACCTTTGTGTTGTACATCGACAGGAAGCATGCTGTGCCTGCAGGGCTTCCATGAGTCACTTTGCATAGACTTATCAACATTTCTACATACAGGGGGGACAGCTATTATTTGTACATTTCTACTCAGGGGGCACACCTGATTGTTACTGTGGGTGTACATAAGATGAGGGGTTCACCTGACACTTGTACACATTTTCTAGGCCTGCACTGCTATGTCAGGTACTCCATTTTAGTCTGTACTGTTGCCTATCATACTGGCTTGAGGCATACTACTGCACTACAGATCTTAGCTTCCAATTTCATGTATATTAGTTTGTGACTTCATAGCTTACCCAACCCACATCACACTGCCTGGCCTGCTGTTATCTGTCTGCATAGGCCTGGGGGGAAGTTCAGAGGGCATGATACAGCATTTGTTTGTGTTTGCGCTAGTCTACAATTGTCCTGCTGTGACTCTGCCAGTGAAATGCTGTCATGGCTTAGTGGTTCAGTACTGTGACTATAGTGCACAGTATCCTGAGTTCGAGCCCTGTCACTGCTTTTTATTTTCCTGCTGGGCAGACCTGACTGGTTAAGGAACAGTAAAGCAGGTGTGAGCGTGTTTACCTAACTTTGCTCGACTTTGCCTGACTTTGCCCAACATTGCTCAACGTTGCCCAGCGTTGCGCTACTTTGCGTGATGTGCAGATCCATGCAATTGTGCTTAAATATGCTAAACAGTGGTAAAATGTGCTTAGCACTGTGTTACAGTGCTTAAAATAGGGCAATCATGCCTCAGGTGGTGCTGCAGGGCTGTCTATGTTGGATGCACATAGTACACGCCCTATACATGTTTGAAAACAAGTAGTGTCAAGTTAGGCATCCCTTTTATTGTATGAGCAAGTCAGAGAGATGTGTCATTTCCAGGGTTCCCAGTGAGTCAGTGTATGTGCTATGCGTTGCCTCTTTGCCAAGGCAAAGGCATACTGGGCATGTCTCCTTCTGCCTACTAGGGCAGGCTCAGGTTGTTCCTCCTCTGAGTCACACTGTGCCTGTGCAGGCCTTGGCCAATGGTGGGGGGCTGTTTGGCCCTGCCCCATGCTGGTCCTGCTGCAGCTGTTTTTGCAGGATCATATTGTGTAGCATGGCACATACCATGACAATTTGGGTACATGTAGTTGGTGAGTACTGCAAGGCTCCACCAGATGTGTCCAGGCACCGGAACCGTGACTTGAGCATCCCAAACACACGCTCGATTATGTTTCTTGTTTGTGCGTGTGCCTCATTATGGAGTTCTTGTTCGGGTGTGTGTGCATTTCTGATGGGTGTCATCAGCCACGGCTCCAGTGCGTATCCAGCATCCCCCACTAGGTGACTGTCAGGGATGTCCCCATTGTCAAATCTCTGGTACAGCTGTGTCAGATGCCAGATGTGAGAATCGTGATAGCTTCCAGGACAGCCACCACACACATTCATTATTATGCCCTGGGCATCGCACACAACCTGGCAGTTGATGGAGGGAAAGCCCTTGTGGTTGATGTAGACCCTACCCTGCTCACCAGGTGGTGCTTTGATGTGTATGTGTGTGTGTGTGTGTGCAGTCTATTGCACCCACTACCTCAGGGTATTCTGCTATTTGGTGGAAAAGACGCATATTGCTGGCCAATGCCTCACGGGAATTGGGGAAATATACATGCTCACCGACATGTGCTGACATGGCATCCAGGAACTGGTGCAGTACCCTGGATGCTGATGCCTGTGAAACCCCCATCATATCACCAGTTGGTTTCTGGAAGGTACCTGTAGCTAGTATTCGTAGGCCAACACATACCTTGGTATCCACTGGGATGGGTTCCCCTCTGTTGGTTCTGTGTGTGAGGCATGGCCGGCACAGCTAAACAATTTGCTGCAGGAGGTCTCTGTCCACTCTATAGCGCTCCACTATCTCCAGCTCATGTAGCCCCTGGTAGGTTACCCTGGGTCTGTACACTCTTCTCCGTCTCCTCACTGTGGGTTGTTCAGCAGCATTCGCAATATCACCACCCTCAGCATCTTGCACATGTTGGCTTATGATAGCAATAGCAGCCCCTAACATTTTGTCTGACTTAAGCTTTTTAAGTTTTCACTCTTTGTATACTGCAGTGTTGCAGAGTTCTTGAGAAAAAAAAACATGGGGAATGGTGTTTGCAGAGTTTAAAGTGCTGGGCTGGGCTGGGCTAGTCTACTTCCTGTGTAATTGGCTGATTCTGATATATTTCACCTGGCAGCTCTGCTAGTTCTCCTTGGTTAACTTCCTACTACTTTTTTTCCTTCCTTTTCCCTTTCTGTTTCCACAAGGGGCAGTGCCGCACAAACAAGCGTAAACACATGCACATGAGTGCACACATGTGCACACAGGCTTACACAGGCTTACACAGGCTTAGACGGGTGCACACGCATGCACGCACGCAGGCTTACACAGGCTTACAGGAGCGCACACGTGCGCACACGGTGTAAGCACATTTGCAAGAAATTTCAGATATATCCATGGCGTACAACTTTGGTTTCTGGGTTTCAGCTAGGACAACTGTAGACACGCCTCTTGCAATCCTGAGCAACTCATGGCAAACACAAGCCACTCTGCTCCAGTAAGCTTACAGTCTTTCAGACATACCCCCTCATGATGTCACCTATCTTCTACTCTACTACTCCCCTACTCCTACACTTACACTCTAGGGACATGGCTCACATACCAGGGAAAATTGGGATTCACTATCCTTAGGCTCATTTTCATAGGATTGCCTACTAATGCTTGGTTACATCTCTCAAACTGAGCTTCCCCTCTTAGCAACCACTACTCAGTAGCCATGTTGTCTTCAGCCTGCCATTCACTTGCATGGCAGAATAATCTTTTTATTAAACATGCCTATTTTTGGCTATTTTTAAATTATTTTCTGGTTTTTAAAGTGCCGCATGTTTGTGCGGCGCTGCGCTATGCTTAAACATCGGAGATCGCGGAACAAAAATAAAAATTAATTTTTATTAATTTTCAACCTATAAAAATGCCAATGGCCTTATATTTGGCCATTGGCATGCTTCCTCAACTGGATGCATCCTTTATTTGGAGCTGTCATAGCTCCATTTAGCTAGTTGCAGAACGGTACTCCGTTACCAACGGAGTACATTTCTGCAAATAACACTACTCTTCCATGGACAGGTTAGTGTTTCCTGGATCACAAATTTACATCATTTGCATAGCTTTCAGCAGCAAATGAGGTAATTTGCATAACATAGCACTGTCCGTGCAAGAGTAGCTTTAGAAGCTCTCATGCACGCCCCTGCCGGCTGTTGCTGGATCGCTCGGCAGACATATTGGCTATCTGCCGTCTTACACTACTCTTAGACTCTGTGCAAGCCTTTGTAAATCCGGCCCTATGTTTATATAAATAAATAGTACAAAAAGCTCACACTAATTATATATATAAAAACATTCAAAAGTAAAATATCTAAATAAACCCCCTTTTTTCTAAGTGTAAGAAACGTATATAAAAAGCTGTTTGCTAGCAAATGTTCCAGCATGCAGTTTAACAAGTACATATAAATAGTAAATAGCACATTTACATTTTTTTTAAAAATTGATGTGATGGACACATATAACTTCACTTAAAAAGTATGTAACATCACTTGAAGAGACGTCTAGCTTTTAATATGGGCTTTAGTGGCAGTTGTCCATTCAAGCCCATCTCACCATCTGCCCTTAAACTTACAATCCACTTCACTTCATTAACTTCAGTATGATTGCATAAATCACCTCGCAAAAGCACTTACCAGTTATATTAATAAAATAATTTTAAACTGGCTGTGTTTCAGACCCAGCACAGTTTATATTTTATTTTGTTGACTTTTGTACTGTGGAGTCCGTTAATCTTAGCTTTTGATGTAATCCTTTTCATGTTTATCTACTATAGTTAAAAGATGTATTGTATTCTGGGGTCTATATTAGAACACCAAACATTCAAAATGTCGAGTGTTCTAATATAGGACCCTATGAATCGAAAATTTAAAACATCAAACAGTCAGAACAGTGAATTTTTTCCTAGGGAAAAAAAATTGCTGTTCCAAAACACATACACACAACACAAGCACACCAAACAAACAGCAATCCACACACATACACCTAAACTCTTACACCTAACCCTACACTAAACTATACATACACCACTAACTATCCACTTACTCTAACCCAAACCCTAACCCTAAGGTTCATCACTATCACACAGTCACTTCACCCGCTCCCTAACCCTAACTCACCTAACCCGCCCTAACCCTCACATCCACACAATCACACACTTACCTGAATCCAACCCATAACTTTCCACCACAGCACTGAAAATACTGAAGCAACAGAAACAGACAACCGAATTCTTTCCCTAGGAAAAAAATCATTTTTCTGTTTCTTCGATATTTTCAGCATTCGCTGAAACCGGGTCAATATTAGAACACTCAAAATTTCGAATGTTCGGCGTTCTAATATAGACCCTGTATTCTGCAGACACTGCTGAAAAGAATCAGATCCTATTAGTAAATCTTCTATATATTGCACTAATACAGATCCACCTGGAAATATCACATCTTCCAAATCTTTTACAATTTGAGAAAATAATGAATGAGGATCAGTGTATCCCTGTCGTAACTGTGTCCTTGTATACTGCTGTCCCTTATAAGTTAAGCCAAACAGAAATGACTTTCTGGGTGGATAGGTATAGAAAAGAATGCTGAACACAAATCTATCACAGAAAAATATTTTGCTGTAGGTTATATACAAATCAGTATTGCTGTTGGAGTTGGAACCTTAGGAAAAGTCGGTAATACTTCATTGTTTACAGCCCTCAGATCATGGACAAACCTATAAATATCCATTCCTGGCTTCTGTACAGCTATCTGCATGCCTTCAACAGGCTGTTCCTGAGTGTATGATAAGACTATTAATATTTCCCCTCTGATTTTGTTGGAATATCCAAATACACCCCTTCTAGTGTACAGTAAATAGCACAACCCAGTTTGCATAACATGTCTCTTCCTAGCAAGTTTACCAATGCAGTAGTAGTCAAAATGAAAGAATGCCTTTCTTCAATCAGTCCTAAAGAAATGGGTATAGGGTCAGAAACAGGATACATAACAGTAGCATTTGTTACTCCAACTGCCTTTACTTTGTTTTGATACTTGTATGTGACTATCTGAGGTAAATTTTAATAAAGATCTAGTGGCTCCAGTGTCCACCAGAAAAGGAATTTTCTTTGAATTTATTTCTGCCTTAACATAGGGTCCCATTTGACCTATTTGCAGCAGAGGATTAAGATTTATTTTTGTTTTATTATTCTGGCATAGTCAGTATGGTAATTTCTGACTCCTTCCAATTTGAGGAGGTAGTGGACGAAATGCAGCATTGTTATAACTCAGAAGTCATTCAGTCCAGGTATCTTGAACTTTCTGCATTTGCTTGTGTGGGGCATTTTTCTTTCCAGTGTCCTGCTTCTCCACAATTGAAGCAAGACCAATCAGATGAGGCAGGAGGGGCACTGCCAGCTCATTGTTGCCAACCATCTGCAACTTGTTCCCCTCAACCAGCACTCTTTCTAAATCCCCTAGCAATTCTTCTCCCACTTCTCCTGCCTCTGCTTCATCCCCTTGGGGCTTTTAACTGCCTTATTTGCAAATTTAACAGCTTATCTTCAGTATCATTTTTCCATTTTTCTTGATAGTACAGTGATTTGCAGCACTAAGGACTCCAGGTTCCTTTCCTGCCGGTCTAGAAGCACTTGCTTTATTTGATTTTGTACAGGGGCTTGCAGATCCTGGACAAAAACAGCAGCAATAGCTGGCTTAGCTTGTTCTTCTGGATCTGGTATTTTTGAATGTCTAGCAAACACTGCTTTGAGATAACTCAAATAATCTGCAGGGGCTTCCCTTTTATGTTGCTTACATGTCTGTGTCTTAGACCAGTCTGTCATAACTTGTTATACTTTTATAATTTTATTTAACAATGCTGTCCTTTTGTCTATTAGCGCATTCCCTGTGAGAGTAAAATCTGTTATTTCAGCCTTATCAAGTAACCGTTTTCTTATTTTATCTGAAGTGACTACCCAAAGAAGCGGGTTTAAATCTGTCAAAGCAGGGTTATAACATTCTATTATAGTTTCTAATTTCTCCTTAAACCTTAATGAATCTTTTTTAATATTTGGAAAACGTTTAGACATAATATGCAAATCAGCAGTGGTCCAAGAGTGATGAAAAAGTTCTTTATTATTAGCCACTGATATTTCTCTAAAATGTGCCAAAAGATCCTCTCCAGAGGCAACAACCTCTTGTCCTATCCTGCCATGTGTGTGTGTGTGTGTGTGTGTGTGTGTGTGTGTGTGTGTGTGTGTGTGTGTGTGTGTGTGTGTGTGTGTGTATGTATGTATGTGCGTGTGTGTGTGTGTGTGTGTGTGTGTGTGTGTGTGTGTGTGTGTGTGTGTGTGTGTGTGTGTGTGTGTGTGAGTGTGTGTGGTAGGCTATGGGTGTATTAAGTACTAGTGCTTCTGTTGGAGAGGTAAGAGCTTTTTGGAAATGTGAAGGAGAAGAATAAGAAGAAACCTCCCCAACTGCAGATGCCTGTTCTGAAGATGAGGGTTGAACTTGGGAATTAGGTTGAGATGTAACAGTACCATGCTGACCTGGTATCCACTGGACAGTTGCCTGAAATGCAGGGTCTGTGAAACAGTAGAATCTTGTACAGGAGCCAACCATATTGGTACATATGGGGGTGGGGGTGCAGTAGCTAATGAAGCATTATCAACTTCTTTTGAAGCCTCTGCTTTTCACCCATCCCCAGTGTGAAGACTGGTAGAGAAGGGTGAAGGCTGCCAGCCCAGGCAGATAGAATTTTATAGATAATTCTGTCATTTGTAAATATAAATGTAAACTACAGGCTTGTTGTTTTAAATGTAAAGAAATGCTATTACAAAAATGTGGCAACAGTGCTCTCTACTGACCCAGTAAAAGCATGTGGTGACCCTTTCAAGGGAACAGTGGTGCTGAATAGTCTAGATGAAGAAATTCTTTCTACTGTTTTAACCAAGAGCTAAATTGCTAGACTTAAACATGCAAATGTATTTTTATTGCTCTGTTTTTGCAAGATAACAAAAGGGAGATGTTAAGAATGTAAATGTAGTTAATGTGTCAGCCTGGGAACTCCAGGAAGTGTATAAAGATGATGTAATGTTTTATCAGAACTGCAACAGCAATTTAAACAGTTAGAACCAGAGATTATTAAGCGGTTTTGTCTTGACATCCATCTCATCAGCACTCTCCCTGTTGTCTTAAGTAAGTTATCTTAGAAGTGTGTTTTCTTGTAGAAATAGCTTGGACTATAAAGATTAGACTAAGTGTTTTTCTGTTATGTCAGAACTGTACTACGGTATTATTTTAAGTTTCTGTGTGATCTCTGAACTCTGGAATAGCACTGTGGTGTAGTAGTATTGTCCTGTGTTTTATTTATTTATTATTAAATATTTTAAAACCTTTTACCTGTGGCTAGTTTATGTAGAGATAGTTAAGCTCTAGAGTACATTGCATGCTTATAAGTGATCCTGTAATAAGCCTTTCCAATAAGCCTTAAGACTGTTTATACATACTTAACATTGGATAATAATATTGCACAGTAATAATTGGACACCCTTTTAAGGGCCTTTGGGTAGCTGATTATTAGCTGGTGGTGGCAGTAATTACTACCGTATAGTCTGGGTAAAGGGGCACAGCTGGGGAATCTGCATCAGCCTTTCCCAGGAGTGTCTGTGAAGTTGTATAAATACGTATCTCAAAGTTTGCGTGTGTGTGTGTGTGTGTGTGTGTGTGTGTGTGTGTGTGTGTGTGTGTGTGTGTGTGTGTGTGTCAGCTACTTGGGCAGGGACACGAAGCACTGGTTGGACAGAGATGGTACTGGAGGTTAGCTTGCCAGCTAGGCTAAGTTCAGGATCCTATAGCTGTGCCAGTGGGGAGTCTTATTGGGGACCTGGGGAGTAAGGGAGCAACCATCTCCAGCCTGACTGTGATCTCTGTGTGCACTTAAGGGAAATTGTACTTTACTGTGTGTATTTGTTATCCTTTCCTCTCATATGACACACCCTCTCTGGTGTTAGTGGTGAGGATTGAGGCTCACTGATTGCTGCGCCAGGGCATGGGCATCACATGTGGTTTGGCGTGGTGTGATCCGCTTCACATATTAATTGGTGGACATTAGTGGATATCCACATCACATATTAAATAGTTGGCAAATACTAATTGGCTTGTAGTGGTGTGGGTAGAGGGAATCCTGTAGCTTATGTATAGTGATCTCTGAAAGTATTTTGTACTCTAAAACAGCCATGCAGTGAATACTCAGAGTTAGATCACAATTGTTTAATTTCTTTTGTTAGCTTAGTTAGTCAGGGTGAGCAGGCAGCATGTCAGCACAGGAGTATGGAAAGCTGACAAGGAGCCAGCTGGGGGAGATGTGCCAGGCTAGGGGACTGGTGCATGGAAACCTGACTAAGGCAGACCTGATTGTAGCCTTGGTTACAGCTGCATCAGAAAACAGCATCCAGAAGGACAATCAGACTGGCAGTGGAGATACAATATACTTGGAGAATGGACAGCTCAACCTTTCTGCGAAGGACAATCAGACTGGCAGTGGAGATACAATATGCTCGGAAAATGGACAGCTCAACCTTTCTGCAGTGGACTTAAAAATCCAGCTGGAGCTAAAGAGACTTGAGTTGGAGGCCAGGTGTTTGGAGATAGAAGCCAAAGAAAAGAAGCATCAGAGGAGGCATGAGAGGGAAATACTGACTCTTTGCCAGAGTCATGGAGGTAATGGGGAAGGGAGTAACTGGACCCCAGAAGCACAACAGGTCAGCAAATTTCTTCCGCAATTTAAAGAGGGGGATAATTTTGATAGTTTCATTCATATGTTTGAGAGGGTATGCAAACAGTATAGTGTTGACCAAAGGCTCTGAGTACGGATCCTGACCCCCCCTTACTCCATGGGAAAGCTGTAACTTTTTATCAAAAATGCTTGACTCTGTCTGTTTTGATTATACTGTTGTAAAAAATGTCTTTTAGAATGTTTTAAGCTAACACCTGAAATGTATAGGAAAAAGTTTCATGAGCATAGACACAAGGCAGATGAAAGTGTGTGTGAATATGTTGCTAAATTGAGCACTTATTTTCATAGCTGGGTGAGTGGATGTCAGGTAACCACTTTTGAAGGGCTGGCAGACCTTTTGGTGAGGGAACAAGGCCTTAGCACTTTGCCTGAGGACATGAGGATCTGGTTAGCTGATAGACAATGTGCTACTTCAGATGAGTTGGGGAAGAAGGGAGACCTATACCTGGCCAGCAGGGCAGCCCTGCACAAGAAGGGAACCCCCAGTACTGCTCATGGGTCTAAAGGAACCCATGGTGGGTAGCACAGACTGCCACAACACAATCTGCCAGTAGCAGGGGAAGCCACTAGGCCAGGTACATGTCCAGGACCTAGGGTGAAATGTTTTGAATGCAACCAGTGGGGCCATGTGGCATACAGATATCCACAGAGGCAAGGTGGGGAACCAAAGGTGAGGGAGTCAGTAAATGGGAAAGACAAAATGCCAATAGTAGGTTGTCTTGAGACAACAGGGGAAGCCACTAGGCCAGGTACATGTCCAGGACCTAGGGTGAAATGTTTTGAATGCAACCAGTGGGGCCATGTGGCATACAGATATCCACAGAGGCAAGGTGGGGAACCAAAGGTGAGGGAGTCAGTAAATGGGAAAGACAAAATGCCAATAGTAGGTTGTCTTGAGACAACAGGGGTACTAAACTACCATCCTGCAGATGTCCTGAGAGGGAAGGATTTGGATGAGGCAGTACCATGTACTTATGCAGTTACACGCAGTGATGTAGGAGACAAGCATGTGGGTCTGGTAGCCTGGGGGAAACCCAGACAGACTGCATACTTGCAGCCAGGACTGGTGAGGTGGTTACTTCAGGGAGTGAGCTATGCTGTAGCAGTGAGACTGAAGGTGAGCCACAGCTGCTTGTGGGTAGTGATGTTCCCTTGGACAGAGTGACTGCAAGAGCAGAGGTTAGTAGTAGTAGTACCCAGGCTGACAATGAGGCACTGCTGTCAGAGAATACCAGACTTCCTGTGGAAGGGGAGCTGGGAAGGGTTACAAGGAGAGAGCTGAGATAGGCTCAGCTCTCAGACCCTACATTGCAAGGCCTGAGGCAGGTAGCTAGGGAGGCACCTGCTTCTCAAGGATAGGGGTTATCTGTATACTGGGACAAAGGGTTACTATACAGAGAGTGCACCCCTGAGGGAGGGCTAGAAGGTGAGAGAGTACAGCAGTTGGTAGTGCCTAGAGCCTACCATATGCCGCTTCTAGCCATAGCCCATGATATTCCCTTTGCAGGTCATATGGGCATAAGACATACAAAGAGGCTTATTATGCAGAACTTCTATTGGCCTGGAATTTCCTGAGATGTAACAGGGTACTGCAGGACCTGTGAGCAGTGCCAAAAGGTAGGCAAGGTAGGAGATAGGGTGAGAGCTCCTTTGATGCCTTTGCCTGTGATTGAGGAGCCATTTCAGAGAGTAGCTATAGATATTGTGGGTCCTCTGAGTACCCCAAGTTCTACTGGGAAAAAGTATATCCTAGTGGTAGTGGGTGGGGCCAAGTATCTTACAACCATTGATCTTACCAAGGGTTACTGGCAGGTGCCCTTGACTCCCAGTGGTAGAGAGAAGTCAGCCTTTGTGACTCCTTTGACTTGTATGAGTTCACAAAGATGCCCTTTGGGATGAAGAATGCCCCAGCGACTTTCCCAAGATTGGTAGATCATATCCTAGCAGGAGTAGGAGGGTTTGCCCTTGCTTACCTAAATGATATTGCCATCTACAGCCATTCCTGGCCAGAGCACCTTCAGCATGTCAGGGAGGTGTTGGGCAGACTACAGAGGGCAGGGTTGACCATTAAGCCGAGCAAATGTCAGGTGGGTATGGCAGAGGTCTCCTACCTAGGACATAGAGTGGGGAGTAGGAAGATAAGGCCAGAAACTGCCAAAGTGGAAGCCATTCAGGCATGGCCTGCACCTGCTGCTAAAAAGCAGGTGAGGGCATTTTTAGAGACAGCAGGGTACTACAGAAAGTTCACCCCTAGTTATAGTACCATAGCTGCTCCCCTCACAGACCTGACAAGGAAAAACAGGCCAGATAAGTTAGTGTGGACCACAGCATGTGAGCAGGCATTCCAGAAGCTAAAGGAAGCGTTGGGAGGACCCCCTGTGTTAGCCAGTCCAGATTACAGCAAAATATTTGTTGTGCAAGTGGATACTTCGAACCATGGGGTGGGGGAGTTGTACTTAGCCAAATTTCTTCAGAGGGGAAGAGCACCCAGTGATTTATCTCAGTTGTAGGCTCCAACCCAGGGAGGAATGCTATGCAGTGGTAGAAAAGGAATGCCTAGCCATAGTGTGGGCACTGCAAAAACTTCAGCCTTATCTGTATGGAAGGAAATTCACTGTAATGACAGATCAAAACCCTCTAACATGGTTAAACAGAGCCAGTCAGCAAAATGCCAAGTTGCTAAGATGGAACCTGGGGTTGCAAGCATATGATATCTCAGTGGAGCACTGCAGTGGGAATAGCAATGCCAATGCAGATGGGCTCTCAAGACAGGGAATGGGGTGAGGTACACTCAGATAGACCTGACCCTCTCAAGTGGCGTTTATCAAGGGTCACTAGAAAAACTAGCTTGAGTTCTCCCTGGGGGGAGAGATGTGAAGACTGGTAGAGAAGGGTGAAGGCTGCCAGCTTAGCCAGATAGAATTTTTTAGATAATTCTATCATTTGTAAATATAAATGTAAACTACAGGCTTGTTGTTTTAAATGTAAAGAAATGCTGTTACAAAAATGTGGCAACAGTGCTCTCTACTGACCCAGTAAAAGCATGTGGTGACCCTTTCAAGGGAACAGTGGTGCCGAATAGTCTAGATGAAAAAATTATTTCTATTATTTTAACCAAGAGTTAAATTGCTAGACTTAAACATGCAAATGTATTTTTATTGCTCTGTTCCTGACCAGCTGCAAGATAACAAAAGGGAGATGTTAAGAATGTAAATGTAGTTAATGTGTCAGCCTGGGAACTCCACGGAGTGTAAGAAGATGATGTAATGTTTTATCAGAACTGCAATATCAATTTAAACAGTGAGAACCAGAGATTATTAAGCATTTTTGTCTTGACATCCATCTCATCAGCACTCTGCCTGTTGTCTTAAGTAAGGTATCTTAGAAGTGTGTTTTCTTGTAGAAATAGCTAGGACTATAAAGCTTAAACTAAGTGTTTTTCTGTTATGTCAGATCTGTACTATGGAATTATTTTAAGTTTCTGTGTGATCTCTGAACTCTGGAATAGCACTGTGGTGTAGTAGTATTGTCTTGTGTTTTAATTATTTATTATTAAATATTTTAAAACCTTTTACCTGTGGCTGGTTTCTATAGAGATAATTAAGCTCTAGAGTACATTGCATGCTTATAAGTGATCCTGTAATAAGCCCTTCCAATAAGCCTTACAACTGTTTAGTCACACTTACCATTGGATAATAATATTGCAAAGAATAATTGGACACCCTTTTAAGGGCCTTTGAGTAGCTGATAATTATTAGCTGGTGGTGGCAGTAATTACTACCGCATAGTCTGGGTAAAGGGGCACAGCTGGAGAATCTGTGTCAGCCTTTCCCAGGAGTGTCTGTGAAGTTGTATAAATACGTATCTCAAAGTTTGCGTGTGTGTCAGTTACTTGGGCAGGGACTCGAAGCACTGGTTGGACAGAGAGGGTACTGAAGGTTAGCTTGCCAGCTAGGCTGAGATCTAGACCCTATAGCTGTGCCAGTGGGGAGTCTTATTGGGGACCTGGGGAGCAAGCGAGCAACCAGCCCCAGACTGACTGTGATCTCTGTGTGCACTTAAGGGAAATTGTACTTTACTGTGTGCATTTGTTATCCTTTCCTCTTATATGAGATGCCCTCTCTGGTGTTAGTGGTGAGGATTGAGACTCCTTGATTGCTGGGCCAGGGCATGGGCATCACACCCAGTTTCTTCCAAATCTGCCAAGAAAGGATAAAGGGATCAATTTTTACTGGTCTCTACTGCCTTCTTGAGTTCTTTTACCTATTGTAGTAACTTCTTATTAGTATCCTGTAATCCCCTTAATGCTGATTTTTTTTCCCTTTTAACAGATTCAGTATACCAAGATAAAATACTTCCCATTGTTCCCCACTTACCTTGTTTTTCTTTTCTTTTAAAATACCATTTAAATTCTCTAATTTATTCTTATCATAAGTTCCATTTAGTGGAAATACTTCACAGGGCAATTTATCATAAGCTGACACCACTCATTCAAATGCTTACAACTTTCCTTTCCATAATTATGATACATAAAATATGCAGGTGTTCCCTTTACAGGGATTTGATCCTGCCTACTTAACCTTGTTCCCATTAAGACGTACCTTGTAGATCCTGGATTCTGGTAATTTAGAAAAGAAAAATGGGTACTTCCTTATTATAGTGGCATTGGTGATATACTTACGTCAAGAGTAAAGTGAAATAGTTACATAAAGAGTAAACAAATAATGACATCCATTTGAGTTGCAGACTTTATATCATTCAGAAAATGATACTAACACAAGACCTATTATTCTAGCAACTTTTGAAGGTTATAAGAGCAATATTTAAAATCTGTCTCTATCTGTGGGACTTTGTCCTCATAGTGATCCAATCTTTTTTTTTTTTTACCATTATGACTCTGAATAACTGCCACTTCCATGCATATTTGTCTTGTGTAGATGAGCCAAGGTGATCTGGGTACATACCAGCATCTCATCTTCAGAGACATTTCTATTTTAAATATCAGTAAGGTTGCCACATTTCCAATTCATAATGGGCTACTATCATGGTTTAAGATTGTGCAGCCTGTTGCTCACACTGACTGCGAATGTGAAAGGAAATTTCAGGTTTTCTGACTACATTAATTTTGCAGTAGCAACTGCTGTCATTAAGCAGTTAAATGTATATATATGAAAAAAGGGTGCTTAATCCCTCAACTGTATCACCCTGCCAATTTCGGCAAGGCCATTTTAAATGTTACCAAGCCCAATTGGCAAGGCCATTTTAAGTGTCACCAAGGCCACTATAAGAAAGTACCAAAAAATGACTACATCAATTCACACACCATTCATGGAGAAAAGGGTAGGAATTCTGGCATTGTGCAATGACAAGAGGAAAGGTTTTGATCAGCCTTTTCTCACAGCACCCCCTTGCTTTCTTTCCATCACGAGCACAAAATTTACAGCTCCAGCATTGCAGTCAGGATAATGAAGTAAATAGATACTGTGTCTGGAACCGACCACTCTTTCATACCCTCTGAGGGTATTTTCACAAAGTTTCACCTATGCCCCAACATGCTATGGGCTCATAAACTTTATTTACCAGCACATGCACATCTATTTCCCAACATGCTATAGGCTCAGTAATTCAATTTATTCACACACACATATGTCCCAGCATGTTATAGGCTTATGAACATGATTTATCAGGATACTCACACCTATGTCCCAGGATACTATAGGCTCATGAACTTGATTTACCAACACACACACACCTATGTCCTGGCATGCTACAGGTTAGTGAATTTGATTTAACTTTAACTTTTTCTCTGTCATTCTTTTCACTCATACATGAAACAATACAAAACATCTCTCATGCCTCTTACATTTTAGTTTTGTGGGTACCACCCTTGACATAAGGTGCCTCCTTGTGTTAATTTTCTCTTTTTGTTGTATGTGCATACACATTAATACACTTTTGCTTATTTCCTGCAGCAATATCAAAGTTTAGATTCTGAGTCATGGCACCAAATGTGAAACAAGACAAATAAATACCAAAGAGTTTTACCTTTTAGTCTCAGTAAAGAATAATGCTTTAGAATGTGCAAAGTACTTATTTATTCCATAAACAGTACTGGGAGACTGCCCACTGAAATTTTTACAGAAGTCTCAAAGAATAAAGGAAAACTTCATTTATATACTTTTTCTTATTAAATGCATGCAGAACTCTAACATTATATTGCTTTCAACAAATTATTTAATTTCTAAATATTGTATATTTTTGTGATCCTTGCTTAGAACTTCATGTGAACACTTCACAAATATGCCTTTTTAAAACATAGAACACCTGTGCTTAAGATGTATTGGTCTTCAACTTTGTAACATCCGGTGCCAGTACACACTATCTCACAGACATCCTTGCAAAGACTCATCTCCCAGCTTGAGAAGGCCAGAGTGTATTGGTGATTAATCTAGTTTCCACGGATACCAGACACAATTTAGTAACTTTCAAACATATCATGACATAACATCCCTTAACTTCTTTAGCATTTATTCTGCCTAAAATTATCCATCAGTACACTACAGTTTAATAATGGAGAGAATGCAATTGTAAGACACTTGAAATATAAAGCAACTACTTATGTGAAACTATATCTTGCATAAGTATGCATTTGTTTTTCTGTTCTCCTTTGATATAAACATATTACAAACATTTTATTTGACTCTTTTCTGAAGAAACTACAAGTTGATATGCATTTTGTGAAGAATAAACATGAGACATAATAACTTTTCATAACAGTTTCTCTCCATTTACTTTAGGATTACATGCAGCAACATGTGTACCTGTACCCATCCTTCCAGTAAGGCCTGTCATCTCCCCCAGCAGGTGGCAACATCACAGCATCAGCAAACACCCACATCTAAGTTCCAGGCTATCACCATTACCTTCACACCTCCTGCAGCACCTACACTAGGCACTGCAGCCACCATGCACCAAACAGTGGTGCTCTAGTTTGTGCTGGTAGCAGTGACAGTGGAGGTGACAACTTTGTCAAGCATCAGCATCTGGCACCTGAGAGATCTAGTGGGAGACCTTATTGACAGAGGGTTAGATGCCCACAACAGCCACAAGGAGATCCTCCTCCTGTGTTACATCTGAGCAGGGCACAGTGGTGATAAAGCCCAGAGTGCCAAGTAACCTCCACTGCACTGTGACTGTCAAGGATGTCAGCTGCAAAACCCTACCCTCTCCCCATCCTGGTGTTACCCTCTATTTTGTATGTATGCCATCTCTATTTGTTGCCTAATCAACCCCATCAGCTTTGTCTTCATTCTGTTTATCCTATGTCTCCTTCTCCATTATACTTCCCCTCTATCATTGTGTCAGCACCTCCTCTGTCAGTCTTGTCTTTCTCCCTCTCTTCTATGTTTGTTTGTGTGTCCCTGCTACCTACCCTAACCCACTTACTTTCATCTTCTTCCCCAACCCTTCACACACACACACACACACACACACATATATATATATATATATATATATATATATATATATATATATATATATATATATATATATACATACACACACACACACACACACACATATATATATATATATATATATATATATATATATATATATATATATATATATAAATGGGCACCTAACCCATAAAAATTGCCCCACCTTGCACACCTCCATCCTGCTCATTCCTTAGGTTTTTACCATATGTTGAACCCACTGCTTACTTCCCCCTCTTCATCACTTTCCTCTATTCCCATTTTTGTCCTTTAATTTGGTCAACAAATAGGTGAACACACATGAATCATGGCACTTTAAGGCTTCCAAATCACCTCTTCTTGCCATTACTGTGCATGTAGGATCAGGCAGTGCATCATCAATACAAGTGCACAGCACATGGGCACATCCAGTGCTCATCATTCCCTGCTGCCACACATTAGTACTCAGTACTGTTCCTACAGACTCTGCTGCAGCTGTAAGCATGACATCATATCACTTCTCCCCGTGCACTAACTTCTCTTGCTATTCATTCTTAATGAGCATCGGGCATCATCACACACGACATAAGCAGTTGCTGACTGTCCGCAAACATACCTGCAGTCTTTCTAAATCCTAGTCATAATTTGCTTTTCTTTTTCTTTCATTCTCCTTCCTACATTGACTCAACTCCCCAGGTCCAAGAAGTCCATACAGAGTCATTTTTAACCTTAAATTGTATTGGTTACTTTCAGAAGCATCCTTGTTTTACAATTAAATTCAATTGTTACAATACTCCTTATGTTAAAATTGCAAGTGACTTTGCAAAAAAAATAAATTATAGGATATTATCTTATTTTTATTTTTTTATATTTTTTGAGTTTCACTGTTTATCTGACTTTTCTCTGTAACTGCTCTGACAAAAAATAATATCATGGCACATACTAGACAATATGCATATGACTGCAAAACATTAAGGATAAGTAAAACAACTTACCTCTTTAGAGGAATAACTTCTTACTTACATTGCGGTTTCACCACTACATCATCACATTTTCAATGTGAGGTGTTCCTCCTGCAAGAATTAGTTGGCAACTTGTCTTTCCAAGAAGTAAGAAACTATAAAACTGCTGCTGATGGATTAAGCACAGAAATGCTATAGCTTATATATTAGTTTAGGTGTGAGACATTGTGAGTTCAGACTTTCATGACATCAATGCAAGGATTTTAAGTTTTAGAAAAAACTCAGGGAGGTCATCTTTATCAACAAAATGAAATGCATAAGTGACAATATTTGCATCAAAAACCAGAAACCTTTGAAATGTATATGGTAAAGAGGTTATACCCAACTCCAATGCTGAGTTTATTAGACTTGTTTCAGATCATGGCTAATTTAAAAACACTAAAATTGCCATTTAGCACTTTAAACTGGGATTTCTAGTGTACGATGATTCTATACAGTATCTTGTCATTTTAATGTGTTTTTTTTATGTTGACCTTGATAAATTAGATACTATGTCATCTTATCTGACAAGGTATATTTGTAAAGTTAAAATCACTGTCTGTCTTTCCTTCTGTCCCCATTTAAAAACCCTGTAAAAGTGCAGGGAAGTATTTCAGTTTCATTGCCATTTGCTTCTCTACAATCAGCAGCATTTCTCACTTGACCGTTATATTTTCTTACTCTTTACAACCTTACAGACAAATCAGGATACTTCGAGTGTAATCCTAGGGCTGGGAGTGGGCAGTAAGTCACTCCAAAAATGCATGTATGGAGTATACACCATTTGACACATTTCACGATATTGGTTATTATACTAATATATTCTGGAATATTTTGATACCAAATATGTACTTATGGAGAATAGATCATTTGACAAGTTTCATGCTATTAGTTATTATACTAATATATTCTGGAATACTTTGATACCAAACTTATTTATGGCATATACATCATTTGACTCATTCCATCTTATTAGTTATTATGATAAAATATTCTGGAATATTTTGATACTAAACATGTATTTATGGAGTATACATCATTTGACTTATTCCATGTTATTAGTTATTATACTAATATATTCTGGAATATTTTGATACCAAACATGTATTTATGGCTTATGCACCATTTGACTCATTCCATGCTATTAGTTATTATGATAACATATTCCGGAATATTTTGATATAAACGTATTTATGGAGTATACACCATTTGACACATTTCATGTTATTAATTATTATACTAATATATTCTGGAATATTTTGATACCAAACATGTATTTATGACATATACACCATTTGACTCATTCCATGCTATTAGTTATTATGATAACGTATTCTGGAATATTTTTATATTTAACATGTATTTATGGAGTATGCACCATTTGACACATTGCATGCTGTTAGTTATAATGCATACATACACACACACATATATATATATATATATATATATATATATATATATATATATATATTGTAGAATATTTTGATACTAGTGCAGGTTACATATTACTGAGGGGCAGCATGGGGAAGGTAAGGGTGGAAGGATCGCAGGTGCATTGGCAGTACTTAGTGAGAAGTAGGGTATAATATATCAGCGTTTCTTTTTTCAGCAGCATAGAGAGGTACCATGTTTCATAACCAATATAACTTTGTCATAAATAACTGGAAAACAGAGTAGATAAAGAGGTGATAGTATGACTCAAATGCACCAAATTTTCACATATGGGATACACATCAATGGAGATATTATGCTCTGTTAGTTACACATTACGAAATATTCAGTATGTTAATATGTTTTGTAATATTTCCATAGCATAGTGGGTTAAGTAAGCAAATATGCCTGACATAGTGGGCATTGGCATCTGCATCAATACCCTTTTTCCCAAGTTGTACATCTGATCAGGGTGTCACATCAACAGTGACCATCACTTAGAGCCAATGTTCACACTGTCGGGTGGCACAGTGGGCATTATAGTGAAATAGATCACTCAATATCCAGGTGTCACAGATAAAGTACCTCCCCAGCACTGCAAGAGTTATTATTTCCTTGTAATTCTCACCTTGGTGGGCAGTATTGCACTTAAAAAAATGGCATATATAATTCTGTTTGTTAATATTGTCTTATTATGTATTGAATTTGTAGGTGTGTCTGAATGCGTGTACATGATCATGTATGGGCATGTGTTTGGCTTTTTATATATCTGTGTTTGTTTTGAAAAAATAGTCTTATTTGCATATTATGGTGATTACACTGTTTCTTTAACTATAACTTAAACGTACAGCAACTGATTATGAGATATAAACAAAGAGAACTGTACTACAGAAGATTAAATAATATCAATATAAAAACTTCTTCAACTATTGTATAGTGGATGAAATAAAACTCGCAGACACTAAACAGTTCATTAAGCTTTTGCTCTTATTAGATGAAAGAGATTCCTCAGAATATTGAGATTATGAGATATGTCAAACAGTGGACATAATGAATGTTAAAAGTATATTTTAGTTTTAAACAGAAAAAAATATCATGTGAAATATTAATGACTGTATTGATATAACTTTGTAACACGTTTATTGATTTGTTACGTTTTAGTTCATTTCTTAACCAGAGATAACCACAGACAAAGCACAAACTTCTTTTCAGCTGTAACATAGAAACATTGATTGGTTAAATGGCTTGCTTGAGAGGGGACAAAGGGAAGCTGATGCCATCTGACCCTGGACTACAGGATGAAGCTAATTCACAGATCACAGTTAAATCCACTGCACTAAAATGACAGATCTGATGTTTCTTTCTTCTCATTTTGAACATTTCTGGAGATAGGAAGCTTGTTTTATGCATTTTAATAGTTTTGTTTCCATTATTTATTTTCTTGTTTTATTTGTTTACTTTTTATTCTGTGTTTTTTTTTCCTTCTTGTCTTAAAGATGAAAAATAATTTACACTGTTGGTTTGTTCTTGTTCTTGTTATAAATGTGAGAAAATGATTTCTACTGAACAAGCAGGGCAAAAAAAGTTACTTTACATGTTCATCTTAAAATATTTTTCTGACATTTACATTTACGGTGATTCAGAGAGTCAGTTGCTGTCTAGTCTGGCTGCAGACAGAAAGCTGACAACTTATAAGGTAGCTTGAATATCAGTGGCATGGGGCTACACAGACTTATACACAATTTTCTAGGCCACATAGACTTAAAAATATTCATAAGAGGAACGCATTTGGTGTCAACTCCAGGAACTGGAAAGTACAATACATGTAAGTATAATGTGCCCCCCTCATTTTTTAAAATATTTTGTGTGATTGCATGCTTGTTGCTTTTAGTTAGTTGGGCTTTGATGATAACTATTACAGTGGATATAAAAAGATTACCCACCCCTGTAAAAATGCCACTTTTTTGTGATATAAAAAAATGAGACCACAGTAAATCATTTCAAAACTTTTCCTACCTTTAATGTGACCTATAACCAGTACAATCCAATTGAATAGCAAATCTGTTAGGGGAAAAAAATATAAAAAATAAAAAATGTACAATTCGCTGGTTGCATACTTGTGCACACCATTAAACTAATACTTTGTTGTGTGTGCCCACCCTTAAACTAATACTTTGTTAGGTAGGTACTAGGCTATTGGCCCAAGGGCCTAACGCAAGCCTAGCCAACAAGGTTCCCTGGCTTACGTCACCCAAGAAAGTTATTTTCCTGTGCTACTGTCGAGCAGAGACACAGAAGTAATCCCCGGGGTGTATTTCTTGAAGCACCTTTTGAGTTAATTACAACATTCAGTCTTCTTGGGTACACACCTGCCATTAATTAAAGAGACTGTGATTAACCCCAAATAAAGTTCAGCTGTCCTAGTAGGATTTTCCTGACATGTACTCATTTGCCTGTTACAGCAAAAGCCATGGTTCACAGAAAGCTTACAAAGCATCAAAGGATCTCATTGTTGAACGGTATCAGTCAGGAGAAAGGTACAAATAAAATTCCACAGCATTAGATATACCATGGAACACAGTGAAGACAGTTATCAAAAATGGAGAAAATATAGGACAACAGTGAAGTTGCAAAGAACTGAATGTCCCTCCAAAATTGATGAAAAGACAAGACGAAAACTGGTCAGGGAGGCTACCAAGAGACCTACAGCAACACTGAAGGAGCTAATGGGGTAAGGTTGCAAGATAGAAGCCTTTTCTTACACAGAAAAACATCCAGACCCAGCTAAAATTTGCAAAACAATACATCAAGTCACCCAAAAGCATGCAGGAAAATGTGTTATGGTCTGATGAGACCAAGGTTGAACTTTTTGGCCACAACTCCAAAAGGTACATTTGGTGCAAAAATAACACTTCGCATCACCAGAAGAACACCATTCCCATGGTGAAGCCTGATGTTGGCAGTATCGTGCTTTGGGGTTGTTTTTATTCAGCTGGAACTGGGGCTTTAGTCAAGGTGGAGGGAATTATGAACAGTTTCAAATACCAGTCACTTTTGGCCCAAAACCTTCAGGCATCTGTTACAAAGATGAAGATGAAGAGGAATTTCACCTTTCAATACAACAATGACCCAAGCATTCATCCAAATCAACAAAAGAAATCCTTCACCAGAAGAAAACTAAAGTTTTGGAATGGTCCAGCCAGAGCCCAGACCTAAATCCAATAGAAAATCTGTGGGGTGACCTGAAGAGGGCTGTGCATAAGAGATGCCCTCACAATCTGACAGATTTGGAGTGCTTTTGCAAGGAAGAGTGGGCAAATATTGCCAAGTCAAGATGTGCCATGTTGATAGACTCCTACACAAGAAGACTGAATGCTGTAATTAAATCAAAAAGTGCTTCAACGAAGTATTAGTTTAAGGGTGTGCACACACAACAAAGTATTACCTTAAGGGTGTGCACACTTATGCAACCAACGTAGTGTACATTTTTTTATTTTTCATATTTTTCCCCCTAACAGATTTGTTTGTTTTTCAATTGAATTGCACAGGTTATAGGTCACATTAAAGGTGGGAAAAGTTTTGCAATGATTTATTGTGGTCTCATTTTTATATATCACAAAAACCTGGCATTTTAACAGGGGTGTGTAAACTTTTTATATCCAGTGTATGTGAATTTTATTACTATTTTAATAGATATTTGTGTTATACAGTGCTTTAATGTTGTGTATTGTATTCCCTCTTGTGTTAATGTGACTGACTTTCCTTTTACTGCTGCTATGCATAGTATTGGTATTCTGTTTAACGTATTGTTGGTATTCTGCTATGCGTAGTGCTGGTATTCTGCTATGCATAATGTTGGTATTCTGCTATGCTTAGTGTTGGCATTCTGCTATGCATAGTGTTGGTATTCTGCTATGCTTAGTGTTGGTATTCTGCTATGTGTAGTGTTGGTATTCTGCTATGGGTAGTGTTGGCATTCTGCTATGTGTAGTGTTGGCATTCTGCTATGCGTAGTGTTGGTATTCTGCTATGCGTAGTGTTGGTATTCTGCTATGCATAGTGTTGGTATTCTGCTATGCTTAGTGTTGGCATTCTGCTATGTGTAGTGTTTGTATTCTGCTATACATAGTGTTGGTATTCTGCTATGTGTAGTGTTGGTATTCTGCTATGCGTAGTGTTGGCATTCTGCTATGCTTAGTGCTGGCATTCTGCTATGCATAATGTTGGTATTCTGCTATGCGTAGTGTTGGTATTCTGCTATGCGTAATGTTGGTATTCTGCTATGTGTAGTGTTGGTATTCTGCTATGCTTAGTGTTGGCATTCTGCTATGTGTAGTGTTGGTATTTTGCTATGCTTAGTGTAGGCATTCTGTATTGCATAGTGTTGGTATTCTGCTATGGGTAGTGTTGGCATTCTGTTATGTGCAGTGTTGGTATTCTGCTATGCATAGTGTTGGTATTCTGCTATGCGTAGTGTTGGTATTCTGCTATGGGTAGTGTTAGCATTCTGCTATGTGTAGTGTTGGTATTCTGCTATGCGTAGTGTTGGTATTCTGCTATGCGTAGTGTTGGTATTCTGCTATGCTTAGTGTTGGCATTCTGCTATATGTAGTGTTGGTATTCTGATATGCGTAGTGTTGGTATTCTCCTATGCGTAGTGTTGGTATTCTGCTATGCATAGTGTTGGTATTCTGCTATGCGTAGTGTTGGCATTCTGCTATGCTTAGTGTTGGCATTCTGCTACGCGTACTGTTGGTATTCTGCTATGCTTAGTGTTGGCATTCTGCTATGTGTAGTGTTGGTATTCTGCTATGTGTAGTGTTGGTATTCTGCTATGCATAGTGTTGGTATTCTGGTATGCATAGTGTTGGTATTCTGCTGTGCGTAATTTTGGTATTCTGCTATGCGTAGTGTTGGTATTCTGCTATACGTAGTGTTGGTATTCTGCTACGCTTAGTGTTGGTATTCTGCTATGCGTAGTGTTGGTATTCTGCTATGCGTAGTGTTGGTATTCTGCTATGCGTAGTGTTGGCATTCTGCTATGCGTAGTGTTGGCATTCTGCTATGCTTAGTGTTGGCATTCTGCTATACGTAGTGTTGGTATTCTGCTATGCATAGTGTTGGTATTCTGCTATACGTAGTGTTGGTATTCTGCTATGCTTAGTATTGGAATTCTGCTATATGTAGTGTTGGTATTCTGCTATGCATAGTGTTGGTATTCTGCATGTGTAGTGTTGGAATTCTGCTATGCTTAGTGTTGGCATTCTGCTATGCGTAGTGTTGGTATTCTGCTATGCGTAGTGTTGGTATTCTGCTATGCTTAGTGTTGGCATTCTGCTATGCGTAGTGTTGGTATTCTGCTATGTGTAGTGTTGGTATTCTGCATGTGTAGTGTTGGAATTCTGCTATGCTTAGTGTTGGCATTCTGCTATGCGTAGTGTTAGTATTCTGCTATGCATAGTGTTGGTATTCTGCTATGCTTAGTGTTGGCATTCTGCTATGCGTAGTGTTGGCATTCTGCTATGCTTAGTGTTGGCATTCTGCTATGCGTAGTGTTGGTATTCTGCTATGCTTAGTGTTGGCATTCTGCTATGCGTAGTGTTGGTAATCTGCTATGCGTAGTGTTGGCATTCTGCTATGCGTAGTGTTGGCATTCTGCTATGCTTAGTGTTGGCAATCTGCTATGCATAGTGTTGGTATTCTGCTATGCGTAGTGTTGGTATTCTGCTATGCATAGTGTTGGCATTCTGCTATGCGTAGTGTTGGTATTCTGCTATGCGTAGTGTTGGTATTCTGCTATGTGTAGTGTTGGTATTCTGCTATGCGTAGTGTTGGTATTCTGCATGTGTAGTGTTGGTATTCTGCTATGCGTAGTGTTGGTATTCTGCTATGCGTAGTGTTGGTATTCTGCTATGCGTAGTGTTGGTATTCTGCTATGTGTAGTGTTGGCATTCTGCTATGCGTAGTGTTGGTATTCTGCTATGCGTAGTGTTGATATTCTGATATGCGTAGTGTTGGTATTCTGATATGCGTAGTGTTGGTATTCTGCTATGCATAGTGTTGGTATTCTGCTATGCGTAGTGTTGGTATTCTGCTATGCATAGTGTTGGTATTCTGCTATGTGTAGTGTTGGAATTCTGCTATGTTTAGTGTTGGCATTCTGCTATGCATAGTGTTGGTATTCTGCTATGCGTAGTGTTGGTATTCTGCTATGCGTAGTGTTGGTATTCTGCTATGTGTAGTGTTGGTATTCTGCTATGCGTAGTGTTGGCATTCTGCTATGCGTAGTGTTGGTATTCTGCTATGCTTAGTGTTGGCATTCTGCTATGCGTAGTGTTGGCATTCTGCTATGCTTAGTGTTGGTATTCTGCTATGCGTAGTGTTGGTATTCTACTATGCGTAGTGTTGGTATTCTGCTATGCATAGTGTTGGTATTCTGCTATGCATAGTGTTGGTATTCTGCTATGCGTAGTGTTGGTATTCTGCTATGCATAGTGTTGGTATTCTGCTATGTGTAGTGTTGGAATTCTGCTATGTTTAGTGTTGGCATTCTGCTATGCATAGTGTTGGTATTCTGCTATGCGTAGTGTTGGTATTTTGTTATGCGTAGTGTTGGTATTCTGATATGCGTAGTGTTGGTATTCTGCTATGCGTAGTGTTGGTATTCTGCTATGCATAGTGTTGGTATTCTGCTATGCATAGTGTTGGTATTCTGCTATGCATAGTGTTGGTATTCTGCTATGTGTAGTGTTGGAATTCTGCTATGTTTAGTGTTGGCATTCTGCTATGCATAGTGTTGGTATTCTGCTATGCGTAGTGTTGGTATTCTGCTATGCATAGTGTTGGTATTCTGCTATGCGTAGTGTTGGTATTCTGCTATGCATAGTGTTGGTATTCTGCTATGCGTAGTGTTGGTATTCTGCTATGCGTAGTGTTGGCATTCTGCTATGCGTAGTGTTGGTATTCTGCTATGAGTAGTGTTGGTATTCTGCTATGCGTAGTGTTGGTATTCTGCTATGCGTAGTGTTGGTATTCTGCATGTGTACTTTATTTCCTCCCTCTTCTTTTCTGCACAGCTTCATTTCCTGTTTTTGGAATGTATGCTTTCACTTTCATCAGGAGGCTATAGTTGCACCTTTTTTAGATTTGTTTTACTGCTCCTGATCAGGTAATGATCTTAAACTTGAGATTTGAAAGCTTTTGTTGCTGTAAAATGTATTTAATTTGTGTCACAATCCTAATGTCTTTTTTCATTAATATTTTAATATGCATTTGATTTAATAATCTATTTGAGCTAAGAGTGTGTGTTTCTGCTATGTGTTGCTGTATTTTGGGGGGCATTTATCTCTGCTAAATGATTTTTTTTAAATAGTAGCAGTTTGTTCTGTGAGGGTTCTCTTTTGGTTGTATGGGAGGCTCAGGGATATCTTACTATAATTTGTCTTTATGGTAATTTATTTATTTATTCATTTAATTTGACATTTGTTAACTGGGAAAAGTCCGACTGGGAAAATGTTCCTTTTCAGCAGAGGCCTGAAGAGAAAAGCACCAAACATGAGCAATTTATATGAAGTACAGAAGAAATAAAATAAGACATGACATTAACAAAAACAGAGTTAAATGTTTGCATCAGATAGCTAGGGAAAACATGAGACATGAAATGGTTGTATAACAAAAAGTAGGTTTTGGACAGACAAATTTTATTTACATAAATAGAGTTCTGGCCTCAGAAAATTAGGTGAAAAAAGAGTAAACATACATGAGGCAAATTAGACTGAATATATTATTTGAGTAAGAATATAGAAAGGGGATAACAGCTGAAGGATAGTAGAGAGAGTAGAGGTTGGAGGATGAATAGTATATGAGTGGGTGTAAATAGTAAAAGGGGAGACAAAGTAAAAAGAAGAAAGAGGAAAAATGAAGCCGGTAGGACAGTATAGAAGGTGGAAGTGAGGCGAGAGAAGGAGAGCTAGTAAGTAAGTAGTTGTAGAAGGGGGGAGAGAAAAAGGCTACTGGCAAAGGTAGGCAGGGTTGAGATGTGAATTACTGAAATACTAGGCAGAGTTGGGGTAGGAGCAGAAGTGGATTGCTGAGATATTAGGCAAGGTTAAGGCAGGAATAGAGCCAGGTGTTAAGGAGTCTTTCTCTTAGTGACTTTAAATTTGTGCCTGTTTGGGATGGATCTTACAGATAAAGGTATCTTGTTCCAGGCCAGGGCCGTTGTGCATCTGTATAAGCTATGGCCCATGGATCTTTTAGGTTTGTAGATTTCCAAGAGAATTTGGTCAGAGCTCTGGAGAGAGCAGTCGGGGTATAAAAAGTGATAATGGATGAGATGGCTGAGCAGGATGTAGGTTTATTAAGCATGGAATGAGTAAGGAAAAGCTGAGAGAGCAGAAGATGATGTGGCAGCTCTAGTCAGTGTAAGGTTTTTAGAGATAGACAGTGAAGAGAGTTACAGGCTGAGTAGCAGCACATCTGTCAGGTGTAAGGTTTTTAGAGATAGACAGTGAAGAGAGTTACAGGCTGAGTAGCAGCACATCTGTCAGTTTTATTGTAGCAGAGTAATAATGTTTTATGGGGATTTATGCAGAAGTAACACCTGTGCTATTGCATTAGTTCAGCTCAAATCTTCCAAAACCCAAGTAATATGCTAATTAGCAGCCTCACATAAATAGTACCTCAGCATAACACAACCACAGAAGACAGAAAGTTCAGCGGAACAATATGATCATCAAAAAATGCATGCACAAAAAACAATGCCCTCAAGGAGATATGAGGGTACTCCCAGGGAATTTTAAGAGGTGTACACAAAAGTGTCTGTAGTTTTCTGTCGATAAGCCATACACACCATGACATTGCAGTAAGAAGTTAATAGAACTTAACCAACCAGCAGTAATATCCTGTTTACTACATACATCTATAGTACCTCACAGATTCCTTTGTAATCTGCAAATAAAAACTAAAAAATATAGTAAGCATATTTTCAGAACCTGACAGAATCCACAAAAATGTAAACAAATCTGTGTGCTGGCAAAGTGACATACACAGCCATTTTGCCAGAAGTAACAGCCTAAGAATCTTTCCACTAGATGATGCTGTTGTCTATTTTAATAAGATATTTATGGAACTGCTAAACAGTATGGCTACCCTTAGGCTTAAAAGAGTGAAAAACACCCCTGCTCCTTGGCTCACTCATACTATCAGGAAATTAATGAGGAATAGAGACAAAGCCTGGAAGGTGTGGCTCAGTAATAAAAAAACACTCTTCAACAATATAAACACTTACAAAATAAAGCCAAATGCCAGCTCAACCTTGACAAGAAACATTATTACTCTAATTTGCAGAAAAGATGCTACAAAAATTCTAGACAATTCTGGACCACCATATATAAAATAATACATGCTGGATGAAATGGACAACCAAACCCCAATCCCCACTGTTCCCCAAAAGAAAAAATCTAATGCTTTGAGTGATCACTTTATCTTTAACATCACTAAACTACTTCACAATAAAACTCAAAACATATCAACCTCCTCTAATAATCTGACCACATCCCACTCAGTCTCACCTTCTAGTTTCAACAATACTCACTCTTTCTCCTTTCACCCCATATATATCATAACAATCAGAAAATACCTCAAACTAATTAAACTGAGTACAGTTGCTCCAGGTGGAATTCCTGGTGATTTCTTAAAAATAGTAGGCAGCTCAATTTCCATTCCAGTAACCATTCTCATAAATAGGTCAATTCAGGAATCACAAGTCCCAGCCTTATGGTAAAAAATCTCACATCATCCCAGTTCACAAGGGAAGTAACTTCAATGATATAGTCAACGTCTGACCCATTGCCATTCTATCCCCTTTCAAAAATCCTTGAAAAAATGCATTCATAATCAATTAATAGCTCATTTACTAACTAATAACCTCCATACCCCCATACAACATGGTTTCAGACCAGGACATAGTACTACCACAGCTCTCTTAAACTTCATCACCTCTATTAACCTGGCTTCTGCCACATTTCTGGATCTGCCTTAGACCTTTGATACCATTTCCCATAGCCTTCTTCTAAAGCCGCTCTCTTCACTTGGCCTATGAAATACTTCTACTATCTGGTTCTCCAGCTACCTTTTGAATAGACTCCCGTCTGTTAAATGGATTAAGTCTTATTCAGCCTTCCTACCTGTCAGAATAGGTGCTCCCAAGCTTCCATACTGGGACCACTGCTTTTCAACATATCTACCAACAACCTACACTCTGCCAAATGTCAAGCATCTCTCATACAATATGCTAATGACTTCACATTTATCTGTTCTGATAGTAACATAACTCTACAACACCTCACCCAAGAGTCATTTTCATCATTTGAAAGTTGGCTTAATAAAAACAAAAACAAAGCTGATGCTATTCCTCCAAAAAGCACTTACACACCACAAACAAAATTTCTCAGTAACAGCATCTGATAACAATGCTATAGAAGTCATCCTCATACCAAGCTATTAGGCATGGCAATTGATGATAACCTGAAATTTGACTTAAATGTACAAAATGCTATCAAAAATCCTCACAAAAATTAATAGCACTCTATAGAACAAAAACTACTTAAGCAATTCATCCATGAAACTCCTGGCCTCTACTCTCCTACTCCCTGCTTCAGTATATGGCTCCCTGGTAATGCTTAACCTTCAAGATTCTATCCAAAATAAATTAAACCAGTGCTACAATAAAGTAGCAAAATCTGCCACTAACTCATCAAACAGAATCAATTGCTGCTTAGCCCTAAACCAGTTTGACTGACTTGAATTATCCAAGCAACTCACTTACACCCAACTACTCCTAGTCCACAAATTAATATACAAACCAGAACAAAGCAAAGCTCTGCTAGACTTATTGCACACATACACCCCTGCTAAGCCACTTCAATCCAGAAACAAAATACTCCTCACTACCTAAAAAACACATCTGTCAGCAGGATCCTCTCTGTATTCCAGCAATGTAGCCCGCTCCTTGAACTCTATCCCCTCATCCCCTAAACATACTAGCAATTTTTCCAATTTCAAGACCAATCTAAAAATATCTATCTGACACCTGGAACTGTACATGCACAACCCTCAAAACAGATGCATGCACCTACTCACTATAGCTATGCCATTCTCACTCTAAAATCACTAACATCTCCATATTTTAGCAGGTAGTAATGGCCCAACATCAAAAGAAGCTCTGACTTTAATGATCCCATATGACTAATTCATGCTCTTCCACTTCGTCAGCCAACACTTACTACTATTTATTTTCCCCTCTGGTGTCCTTCCATAGCATTCTCATCTTTCTAATAATAATCACCTCTCTCTCCATGTCCTTAATTTTCCCTCCTGCTCATTACTCCTCCTCATCTCCTGCTATTACTCTGTCAGTTTTGGCAGCAGAATACTTTTGTCACCTCCATACATTACTAGAAATATACTCAGTATTTTGAATAAATATGCATTAGTTTACTTGACATAGGCTATCAGCTTCTGCAGTGTGTCTTGCTACTTGCAGTTGGTGTTGTTGTTGTTTGTCTTTTGTCTTTTCCCGGTAAGGGGTCGCCACAGCAGAACTCCGGTCCGCTAATGATTGGCAGTAGATTTTTACAAAATGCCGAGGTGCCAGCTCGACGCCCAACCTTCAACGAAGGCATGCCCATTTATGCACGCATGTCTTTCGAACGCTACCCAACTGCGGGGAGGACATGCAGACTCCACACAGAAGACACTCCTCCCAAGCCCAGCCGAGAATCGAATGGGAGAACCTCTTGCTGTGAGGTAACAACGCTGCCGCCGTACCACTGCGGCATTGCTACTTGCAGTACATATTGATTCCTAATTACAATTTATCCTAATAATATTTCTGTAAATGGGTTTCAATTTGTGTTTTTATCTCTTGTGGAAATTTTCTGCCCTTGTATATAATTACTTATCAGCTACCGTAAAATGTTTTTGTGCGTGTTTTGGGGAGCCGTTCTCCCCACCTCATTGTAACAAAAAATTGCCTGCATATATATTTAGCTTTATTTCCTTTTTGTGCCAGGCTTGGAGTTCTGAAGAAGCAGTTGCTCTACTGGATGATTCAGAAGAAATAATGTAATTTAAATTGCTGGGTCTAAAGATTTTTTTCAATTTTAGCAAAACACTTTTTCTTTTAACCTGTCATTCAAGCTACTTCGATTAAAGAAACATACGTTTGGTCCTTTTTTCGCTATGTTTTTTCATTTTTACCTCCGTTTCTAAGATTAATACCATCATGAAAAATGGACTTGCCAATGTAATTATCCCCCGTAAACACTCCCCTATAACCTTCTACTTCTCTTCTCTCTTCCTTCCCTTCATTAAACAAACTTATTACTTTATCTTCGCCTCTTGGTACATCACTGTACAAACATAACTAGTAAATTATTTCAGCTATGTAATTATGGCACTATTATGTATATAATATGTAATTATGAATGTATCCCTCTGAATGTATTTCTATATGTATTTCACTTGCCACAGTTTAATGTATGACATTGTAATGCAATAATGTGTGGTACTGATGAATGTAATGTGTGGCACTGTAATGCAATAATCTGTGGTATTAATGAGTGTATTTCTATATGTATTCGATATGTAAAATTTCTATTTTCTGTTGGAGCTTTTCTCCTCGGGCCTCTGCTGAAAATGGACATTTGTAGCCCAGTCGGACAAACCCGGTCAACAAATATAAAATAAAATAATAAATAAATAAATAATAAATTAATTGTTGCTAGGAGGTTCAGAACTACGATTATAGGTTCATAGGTTCATAGGTTGGTACTAGGCTATCGGCCCTAGGGCCTATACAAGTTTAGCCATAACAATTCCCTGGCTATTTATTCCCATACTGTTTACTTCCCCACACTGTTTACTGCACTAAATGCTTGCAAAAAAAGTAACTGAAGTTACTACGTAAGTTTGTTCGATTGCAGTATGACACAACGTTTACCCAGGTAAAGTGGGCGAGTTGAAATGTACATATAAGGCATATTTGTGTAATAAAGAAGTTATACATATCTATACATGCAATGCATGATTAGACACGTGTATGATACTAGAGATGTGAAATTCAGGTATCTGAAGAATACAGTCTACAGAATAGGTATAGGGGCTCTGCTGACAAGGACCAACCTTGCTGACATTAACTTGTTTTTCGCAGGACTTGTGTAGTTGTGTGAATTTGAACAATAAAATTTAAATATATTTGTCTTGCCATTATTTTTTTTTTAATCATAATTTGACACCAGAGGTGTTAGTCAAAGGTAACTTCAGTTGTGCAGGAGCTATCTGTGGGTGGACATGACTATGTACCATAAGCAAATGTCAGTTGCTATTCTACTTTGCCGAACTAGTGGGAATTAATGTGAAACTAGGTGCAACATTCCTTTTAGGCATCTGATGTTTGCACATTCAGTAAACTGACTATACTGGGTATGTACGATGCTTCTGGACAAAATCTTTGGGGGGGGGGGTGACTTCCAGTTTAAACATAATGTGACCATAATTTTTCAATTTCCATTGGGCACTGTTCACAGTAAGTGGCTATTTTTGAGGGACTGGGTATAAAAGCAGTTAATCATTGGCACAACATTATTGACATCTCAACACACTTGATTCTCTGGTTATTCTAGTTTGCTTGTAAGTAACACATTGTTCGTGTGTGAGTGTGTGGGTGTGTGCATGTGTGCGTGTGTGCGTGTGTGCGTGTGTGCGTGTGTGTGTGTGTGTGTGTGTGTGTGTGTGTGTGTGTGTGTGTGTGTGTGTGTGTGTGTGTGTGTGTGCATCTGAGAGCAGCTAGCTGAAGAATTGCTGTGCTACTCATTTGATCACATATAAACATATAAGTAATGCACAGTAAGAGTGGCTGTAATTGGTTATCGCATTTGTTTGTGTGCAGGTGGTAAGCAATGGCTTGAACTGTCTGACAGCAAAAAAGCTTTACATGTGTCATACTGTGTCCATTGGGACTGATGTAATAGTGACCTTTTGTTGTCATTAAATCAGAGGTAGGCACTTCTCATACATAATTGCTTGAAGCTATTGCATATTGCTGCTATTTGTTATGATAATTAATACTTTCTGTTGGGTGGGTTTAACATAATTGTTAAGGTCTTTGCCTTATAGATACATGGTACAGCGTTTGATTCTGACTTCAGGTTATTGTCTAGGCTAACTGCCCTGAAGGGCTATTTTAAACCCAGTATTCACTTATGAAAATATTTACTGTGTTGCAATGCTTTTCTCCTTTTGTATGTAATTACTCGACTACTGTTTAAAAGTTTTTGAATCTGTTGTGGAGCCTTTCTCCCCAGGCCTCCACTGAACACGGACCATTGGCTCAGTCAGACTTTACCAATTATCAAAGAGCAAAATAAATAAATAAACAAACAAACTGTAGTTAATAATGGTAGGGTGAGGGACGTGTTAGGAACACACATGATGTACACACCCCAGAAATAGGGTGATAGAACAGCAGTTGATGGGTGAGGGTCAGAGAGAGAGGGAGTCAGAGGGGCATGGTTAATACTTTTTGGATAGGAACAGACCCTGTTTTATGTTTTGAAGAAAAGAAGGATTGGTGAAGTCTTAGGAAATGGAATAGGAGAAAAGGGTGGGTAAGAAACATGTAACAAATATCACATCATGCAACAAACAAAGGTAGGAAGCATACAAAAATGACAGGATATGACACAGACAACACACATGCAGACTGAACAGGAGGGGTCATTTGAAGTGAACAAACAGGAGTAGGGATGCAACCCAACCATGGTCTACCATGCTAAAATACGTTAAGATAATGCACTAATGCACACAGCCATGCTAGGATGTTGGTAATTGTGTGAAAATCTTAACAAATATTATCCAGAATGATGTTATGCATATGATTGGGAGCAATACCTGGGCAAAGTGGCCATTTCAGTACAGACTTATCTACATATGTAGCCATGATTTGGCTGTCAGTATTGTAAATAACTCACTCATCAGCAGGGCAAATCAAATCCATACAATCAAATGTAGGATCATAGAAGCAGAGGTCAGATAACAACTTCCAACCATGCATTCAAGAGGCCACCATCTATCAACCAAGACAAACAGCAATCTAAAGAAATCCCAATCTCTCCACACCACATGCTCCAGAGACCTCAACCTCATTACCACAATCAACAGAACATGCTGGAGGGACAGGTTCATAACCCAGAGACTGCCCATACTATGGAATAGACTTCCCATGCATGTCAAACAGAGCACCTTACTGGCTGGTCAGAATCTGCAAAGTGTATGCCCATGGGAATGTCACTAGTCTGTGACACCAATGATGTTGGACAGATATGCCATGAGAATGTCTGTCATGTGTGCAGTGTTCACAGCATGTACATCCCTGATATGCTGTAATCATGGATTCAACAATGACATACAATGGTATGTTACTGTGCATTAAGTCCATAGTGATTTGGATATAGTTCACAACTGCACTGAATCACAACATGATTGTCTTGTTTACTTAGCAACCTGCACGCGGTGCCTTAGTTTTTATGTAGGTAAGACTATGCTCAGGTTTAAAGAAGGGATTTTGGAGCATGTTGGCAATATCAGGAACAATGTCACTACTAATGCTCTAGCAGCACATGCAGTTAAAACAGGACACGGTGTTTTATTACTTTAGAGCCCTACAGTTAGTTAACCCTCGTATGAGGAGGGGTGATGTAAATAATTTTCTGGAGAATTTGGAAGTTAAGTGGATAATAGCAGTGCAAGCTCACAAAGAGCCAGGGCTTAATGTTAATATTCCTTTAAAGCCAGCATTAATTAAGAGGAAGTGAATCTGATTTGGTGTTTTTAGTGACATGTGACTTTACTCTTGTATAAATCATTGGTTTTAAGTTGTTTTTATGTGGATCTGAAGAAGCGGTAACTCAGTGAAAGTGCTTATCCTTTCTTTTTAATAAAGAATCTACAAAGGACGTTTCTTGGCCATCATTCAGCTCTGTTGGTTTGCTCACATTTTGTTTTTCTTATTTGGACTAATTTGCTTGTGAGTTACCTTTAGCAGGAGTGGGTACTGTTTGTTTGTTTTGCATATAAGACAAGTGTTTAAGGCCTAGAATCCTCTTTGTGAGGTACTTTTGCGGCCTCTCCAGTTGTTGTAGGTGTCTAGTGAGGTACATGCCAAATGGGGCATTGTACTTGATGATTGGCTAATGAGGGAAGAGTAGAGGGAGACAATGACCTCTTTCTTCCTGGATGCAAAACCCTTAGTAATGAGAGGTGCCACATAGAAGGACTTTCTGACCACAGTGGCAATGTGGTGGTTGAAAGAGAGGTTGCTGTCAACCTGTGTTCCCAGATCTCTTATAACACCTTCTGTGTTCAATGGACTACCATCGATGTGGTAATTCATGGGAACTGGGTTTTTCCCAAAGGGGATGATGACACATTTTTTGAAATTCATTTTAAGGCCATGGTTCTGACACCATTTGTTGGTCTCAATGAGGCCTTTCTGTAGGATGTCAGCATCACTTGGGGAGTTAATAATAGCTCCCAACTTGCAATTGTCTGCAGACTTTGTCAGCCAGAGTCCCTTTGTGTTGGCCTGGACTTCAGATAAGTAGATACCAAACAGGAGAGGACCCAGGACTGAACCCTGTGGGACTCCACTCATGATTGGTCGGCAGTCTGACTTGGAGTCAGCTACTTTCACATTGAGGCTCTATCTGTGAGTCAGTTTGCAACCCATGTAGTGATATAGGGGTTGATGTCTAGCTTACTGAGTTTTTCTATGATTCTGGAGTGGGGAATCTTGCAAAACAAACAAGAACCTTAGAATTATGAAGCCAGATAAAGGCAGTGGGGTAGTTCTCATGGACCAAATAGATTATGAAGTTAAAATGTTTAAAATGTTGAATGGTGAAAACACATATGAAAGAGTATCTTTGAACGAGTTTAACATTGCGAAAAGCAAAGTCTCAATATGCCTGAATGATTTACTTCTTGAGGGGCTTATTGACTTGGAAACTTACAACTATTTGTATGTTGAGAAACCAAAAATTCCGTCTATTTTTGGTATACCTAAGGTCCATAAGAATCATTTAGATCCACCACTTAGACCTATTGTGACAGCAGAGGGCTCTTTGACAGCCCCTTTAGCAAAATACATAGACGTCCACCTGAAGCCACTTGTGATGGAATTCCCCAATGTTTTAAATGACTCTTGGGATTTTTTAAAACACATTGATGTTATTCAACATACAACTACCCCATTTTTTTATTACATTGGATGTGGTAGACTTATTTACCTGTATTTCTCATGAAAAAGGTATTTTATGGTTTGAACAATTTTTGGAGAGTTAAAACTCCATTTCCTTTAATACATTTCACACCTGCTTGATCCTTATGGATTTAATTTTGAAAAATAATTTTATATATTTTCAGGGTGAGTATTACAGACAACTAAAAGGAGTGGCAATGGGTGCATACTGTGCCCCTATATATGCCAACATTATACTACTTAGCTAGGAAAACAAATTTGTCTTTAATTCCCATTTCAAACCCTATTGGAATTATTATGGTCATTTTTTGGACGACATTTGTCTTTTTTGAAATGGTACTGCTGACCAATTTCTTGAGTTTTATGAATATGTTTCAAACACAACTGATTTTTTAAAGTTTACCTACAAAATAGATGGTTCTCAACTTAGTTTTTTAGATGTGTATATACAGAGAACGAATCAGGGGCTAAAGTCCAAAATACACAGGAAGGAGACATTTTTCCAATACGTATTTGCACTACACTAGCTCCCACCCTCCTCATCAAAAGAAGGCAATTGTTAAGGGACAGTTGATAAGAGCTAGTAGGATGACCTCAGACGAGTTTGACTTTCAACTAGAATGTGAATTTATTGTGAATATGTTTCTAGAAAGAGGTTACCCTGATGACTTGTTAAAAAGGGTGATAGAAGAAGTTAAAAAAGCAAGGACAAATAGGTTTTTGCCTATCTTAGGAAATTCAACAAAAAATTTTAATATAACAGACAAAGTCAACACTGCAAATGAGGGAAAACATTACCAGTCTGGGTTGACCATCACCTATAATGGTGAGACTAATATAGTCAAGAATATTATAAATTATAAGTGGAATAGGTTTGCCAACTTCTCTGACTTAAATTTAAATTTTGAGGAACCTTTAAAAGCATTTTTTAAAAAAGGAAGAAACATTAAGAACATTTTGGAGGGTGAAAAACAGGTCACACATCCCTCCAACAAGAAAGGTACACATAAATGTGGAAATTGCCATTATTATTAATGTTAGGGAAGGAGATAACATATTTTTGAAAAGTAGAGGTAAAATTATTACCACCAAAGGGTTTGCAAATTGCAACACCTGTGGGTTGGTATACATTGTGACATGTGAGGTATGTGACTCCTTATACATTGGCAAAACTGAGAGGAAGCTGAGACAAAGGATGTATGAGCATTTATATGACGTGAGAAAAGAAAATGTAAACAATGCATTGTTTAAACACACCTTAACAAGTAAGTCAGCTAAATACTTATTCTTTGTCATAGAGGTAGTGCCCCTAGATCCTAGGGGTGGACCTTGGGAGACCTGTTTAGAATACAAAGAATTATTTTGGCAATTAACTCTTGAAGCTGGTAGTCATCCGGGTTTGAATGAAATGATCTCTTTAAAACCAGTATTAAACTTGAGATCAGCTAAGTTATAATTACTCACCTATATATACATTTTTTATATATTTTGTAAACAGGTGCAAATTTTTATGTTTTTATGTTTTACTTAATATATGTTTATTTTAAAGCATAGAATGTTTCACATGCATTTTAACATGAACATTTTCTATATTCTTTATATGATTCACCACTAGAGGGCGACATTGTATTAATTATGGTGAAAAATACTATGTATTTAAGAAATACATATATACATATATATTTTAATGTTACCGTTCAGGTTTTTAAGCTTTTTTAAGTATTTAAAAGTAATTAAAATTATTTAAAATGATTGTAAAATGCACCAAACACTTAAGAACCATGTATTTAACCCTTTGATGTTGATGTTTGTTAAGAAACTTGTGGGCTGTGATTATAGACAATTTTCAACAATAAGAGTGTAAGGGATTTTACTTTAGTGTTAATTAACCAAGAGATTGTACTGGTTGATTCAAATAACAGCTGACATATAAATTCTATACACTGAGAACTGTTAATCATCTCTGAAGAAGTGTATATCGATGAAAACATGTTGAAAATAGTAGCAGCGTTACTGTGTTCTCTTGTGTGGTTTTTACTTGTGGAGTGCCATTAAACATCTTTTGCCGAACTACTATGCCTATTTTTGTGGTTATTGGTGTAAAGCAACGATCGCCCATGTTAGTAATGACAAGGTCAGGGATGTTGCTACCTCTAGTGGGGGTAAGAATAAGCTGGTCCAGGGCATTGGAATTAATGAATTCCAGGAAATGTTGGGCAAGTGTACTGGTACATGGGTAGTTTTTCCAGTTAATGGAGGGGTAGTTGAAGTTGCCCAGTATGAGAGCGTTAGGTTGGACCCTAATATTCTCCAGGGTGCTTAGAAATGTGGAGTGTGAGTCTTGGGACGTGGTTGGGGACCTATAGCAGGCTACGACCTGAATCGCTATCTTACCCAATGTTAGCTGCACCCGAAGTATCTCTAATGCATTATGTTGGGCTACCAGTCTGGAGGTGTGTGCATCCATTATAAATATGGAAACACCACTGCCTTTGGAGCTTCGGTCCAAGTTCTGGGGCCAAAAGGTGTGGAATGAGTTATAGCCTGGTAGTGCAGGGGTTGTTTCTGCTGCCTTGAAACAGGCCTCTGTTACAGCATAAATGTCAATGTTCTCCATTTTAAGTTTTCTCTACTTTCTCCAATAGCAAACCCTTTATGCTCTCCTTGAACCATGGTAGATCCCCAGTATTCATATTCTGGCAGGAAGCTTAAAAGCATACCAAGAGCAGGCTCGCATATAAAACCAAAACCTGCTAAGCAACTGAACGTAGGTTCATCTAATTATAGGGTGTCTCTCAATTGTAATTGTTCACTGTATCTGTAGAATATACAGCAAGGGTCAACAGCTGCTTTGTTTTTTTGTTTTTTGCTTAGCTCCCCTTTTTTTTCTCCCATAGCCTCATACTCCAATTTGAGCATTTACGCTGCCACACTTGTTAATATTGCATTCCTTATAACTGTGACAATCTCCCTAAATACCACTTGCTTCACACTATCAAGGTAGCTGTTCTAATCTTAACTAATTTGTGCATTGTGATATTTATTAATAAACACTAGCAACCATAGTTGAATATAAGGCAATACAAATCCCTGGGGACACACTATACTGTGTACATACCTTTTTGACTGAGTAACTAATAACTTTTTTGGCCTCTGTACGCTAAAGCTGAGGGGTCTACCTGCTCCGTTCACCCAAACACCACTCAGGCTTAGTCTGGTCCCCTAACCTACCCCCATTCCCACACACCCCTACTTTAATTTCCTTTATACATTACCCTAATTAATTACTCCTCCATTTTCACGTATCAAACCTAACCCCACCCCCTCCCATTTCACTTGTTCAGCTCTACAGCACCACCTATCTTACCCTTTCTCTACCTTTCAATCCCTCTCAAACATGCCCTCACTTTTCTTTCTCATCTCCTGCTTAGATATTCTAACACTTTCTACTTCTTACTATGGCCCTTTGACCACACCCTACCCAATCTCCACAGTGATGTACAAACCACCATTAACTACTCCATTGCTTCCTCACTATTAGGTTCATAGGTTCATAGGTTGGTACTAGGCTATCGGCCCTAGGGCCTATACAAGCCTAGCCATAATAATTCCCTGGATATTTCTTCCCACAATATTTACTTCTCTAGACCCCTGTCTAGCAGGGTGACTGACATGATCCCTGGGGTGCATTTCCTATCTCCCATCCAATCATCAAGGTTCCTTTTGAAGAGGGCCAAGGAGACACTCTACTTGACATGTATGGGCAGTCTATTCCAGAGTAAGGGGAGTCTCTGGGTCAGGAATCTATCCCTCCAGTATGTTTTCTTCCATAAAAATTAAAATCCTTTCTCTTAATACCCATAAAACCAGACCCAAGTACTTTTCTTATTTCCCCCAGCAAGCTCTAAGCTACACTTTCTACCTAACCTACTATGTTTTGGTGACATTCACTCCAATCCCAGGCCTCACACCACTACTCCCACACACAGTTCTACTGACACCCTTAACATCTCTCCATCTTCTCCCACTACATCTACCATTCTTTACCTTGCTACTTCCTTTCACTCAGCTAACCTCCCTCCTTCCAAAAGTCTCACTATAATCTCCATTTATATACAAAGTGTATCAAAAAAAGTGTGCCCTCTTCATGCCATGATCACTTAGTATACCCCAGCATACCTCTGAACTGTACAGATTTTTGCAGAATATCCAGATTTTTGCCTCAAATATTTGGTCTGTTCCTTATAAATCTGGCAAATCACAGAGTATTGAAGGCCCTGAATAATGCCATATATTTGGGTTTCAGACTTTATTTCCTTCAGAAAATACATGTTAACACATATACTGTTACTCTAGCAGCTTTCCAAGTTTCTAAGAGAAATATTTAAAATCTGTTCCTATTTTAAGCCTTTGTCCCCCCATTATTTTAGGCTGTGTCCAGATTTCTTGCATTAAGAGGTTGAGAGGTATGTACCCCAGATATTCTAACACTCTCTGAGACATGGCTATAACTCATATCTCTGACTCAGAAATTCTTCCCCCAGGCTATAATATCTTCTGACTCGACCATCACTCTAAAAAAGGAGGAGGTATAGCCATTCTATACTCTGAACAACTTTCACTACACCCTCTTCCCATAGCCCCTCCTAACTTTCACACCACTGAAGTCCTTATAGTTAAATGCAAACTTAGCAATCACAAAACCTTACTATTGCTGCGATCTACATCCCCCTGGTAACAACATTCCTGCCCTAGAACAAGCTCTTGCCTGGTTCTCTGATAACATCATCTATGAGACCATTATCCTGGGAGATGTTAACATCGCCTGCTCCACTATTAACTCCATCTCACCCAATACCTGCATTAACCTCTATGTTTTTTCTCAGCTTATCTCTATTCTGACTAGATATAATAAACAAGCCAACAAAAGCACAATCCTTGATTGGGTTCTAACTTCCAACCCTAACATTTATCACAATCCATGTACTCTTCCTGACTCTCTCAGTGACCATCTTCCCACCCTTGTACACCGATACTCCCCCTCAACTTCATAGACTCCACCATTGTAAAGACTGTTGCAAACTCACCAACTTCAACCTTGTTACCTTCAAATATATACTTTCCTCTTTCAACTGGTCCTTCTTATCTAACTTTCCTTTAGATGAGGCCATCTCCATATGCAATGAAATCTTCCTTAATACCCTAAACTCTCAGGCCCCATTAGAAAAAGTAGACTAAAATCTAACTTTTCATCTTGGCTGACACAACCTACCTGTAACCTTATGCTACAAAGAGATAGAGCCTGGAGGATATGGAAAAAAAAATGAATCCCCCAGCCCATCTACAAGGTTATAGAAATCTCAGGAACCATGCTAATAAACACATCGACAATGACAAAAAAAAATACTATCATAAACCACTACAGAATCCTCACTCTAACCCCAGAGTATTTTGGATTAATATTAACAAGGTTCTTTATCCAGGCAAGCCCTCCACACCTGTCCAAATAGCTCTGACCTCGATACTGCTACTCTTCTAAATACTTTCTTAATTGATAATATTAAAAATCTTACTAAAAATAAGTCTACAAACCCGTCTTCTAGTGATACCCTTCTTATTTCACCTACCCCCACTTTCTCTTTAAAGCCTGCCCCAACTGCATACATCAACTCTCTCCTCTCTAAACGTAAACCTTGCTCCCCTTCTGCTGATAATTTACCCCCTCAGTTTCTTAAAATTGCCTCCAATGCCATGTCCTACATCATTTCCATACTTATCAATTGATCTATCCTCAAAAACACTGTGCCCAAAGTATGGGAAAAATCCTATGTCATTCCTCTCCATGAAAGGGGGAACTCTACTGAACCCTCCAGCTATCACCCCATTGCCATCCTATATCCCCTCTCCAAAACTATGGAAAAATGTAGTCACAAACAATTCCTTGAGCACCTTATACAGAAAAATCTCCTAACACCAGCACAACATGGTTTCCGCCCCCGTCACAGCACTACCACTGCTCTCATAACTTTCACTCATACCATTACCAAAGCTTGGGATGAAAACAAATTAGTCTGTAGTCTCTTCCTTGATTTATCCAAAGCTTTTGACACTGTATCCCACAATCTGCTTATATCTAAACTTAAAGACCTTAATCTCCCACAATCTGCTATACTCTGATTTACTAGCTACTTCTCTGATAGACTCCAGTCTGTCAGGTGGCTATCAGCCTCATCACCGTTCATTCCTGTTCATACAGGTGTACCCCAAGGTTTAATACTAGAGCCCCTCTTCTTTAACATTTTTACAAATAATCTTCACTCTACCTGCCCCCACTCCTCTTTTATCCAGTACGCTGATGATTCCACTATCATATCCTGTTCCGATAATCTCCCCCACCTTCTATCCCTTACCCAAGACTCACTTCTGTCTGTTGAAAAACTGCTAACTAGCAATGAACTCCTACTTAATCCCAAAAAAAACTAAACTACTTATCTTCCTCCCTGAAAACCTACAACACTGCAAAACCACCTTCTCAGTCACCTCTCTCAACAATACTACTATCTCAATTAAAACTCATACTAAACTCCTTGGTGTTGTTATTGATGACAAACTTAAGTTTGACATCCACATTCTACAAGCCATCAAAAAAACACACCAGAACTAGGCCTGCTATATAGGAACAAAAAATACCTGACTAAGGAGACAAAACGATCTCTGGCACAAGCTTTTCTATTGCCTACTCTTTTCTATGCTGCACCTATTCTGATTCTCATTAACCTACAAACCATCCTCTTGGTCAAACTTGAATCAGCCTACAATAAAATAGCAAAATTTGTTGCAAATCACCCTTACCACTCCCACTACTGCACTGCCCTACAAAATCTTCAATGGCCAGAAGCTCAAAACCAACTCCTACTTCCACAACTTCACACCACTCACTCCATTCTTGCAAATCCCTTTCACTGCCCTGCCCTCTGTACTCTAACCTCTCTATACACTCCCAGATGCTGTCTCTGCAGTTCAGACCAACATCTCTTGGAAGTTTATAAGCCCAGTAAACATACTGGGAAACTTCTATATAGTCATTCAGTTGCTAACACCTGGAAAAAAAACTTCCCCCTGACCTAAGAGCCACCACTAGTAGCTTTTTTTTCAAAAAGATGCTAAAAGAATACATGCTCCGAACATGGTCTTGTCCCTGTCTCACCCCAACCTGACCTATCTCTCCCCCATCTTCTCTCCCGCCGCTATCTCTGTTAATACTATGTCTGGGCAACCATATCCCTATTCCTTATCTAGCTTCTGCAGACAATTCTCCTAAATAATAAAAAAAAAAATATAAGATGTATTATGTTAATTGCATTCCTTAGGCCAACTAGTTGTTATTTGTTAATTGTTAACTGTAGCCATACTCTCTGCATATTTGAATCGATTTAAGTTTTGTCTAATGCTCTGTTTCAGTATTGATATATATTTGAAATTCTTTATTGTTACTAAGAGTATGCACCCTACTGTTGTATCTGTTCATGGTTTATGTTTTCTTTGTATATTGGAGCTTTTCTCCTCGGGCCTCTGCTGAAAAAGGGCTTCTTGCCCAATCAGACTAACTGGTTAACAAATGTCAAATAAATAAATAAAACTGTGATATACAGAACTGACAAAAGTACAGATGTTTTAACACCCCTTCAATACTATATGTGTCAACATGATGAGTGTACGTGGAACAAGACTGTACTTAGACAGTGTATGCAACATGCCATGACATTCCCTACAGTGGTACATCCACACCTACATACAGCATGAAGCAGATCAAAACATACAATCACTATATATTTGTATACAGTATGCTTAAGCTGTAGGTACAAGAGGGATAATATCATCGAGGTTACCATTACATCACAAAGACAGCTGACTCATGTCAGGCATGCAACTGAATGTCATTCAGAGATGCAGTCAACTAATCAGTGTTGATCTACAAGTACAGTGATGTGGGTCTATATGCTGTGTAAATATGACCATAGAAATCTCATGTTATGTGTAGAGCTAACACAGTCACAACATGTTGTAGGATTGTTTGCTGGATAGCATACATGAATGAAACAAGGACCCATGCATGCAATAATGCTGTACCACACCTACATGGGCTGGATCCAAATTCATATGCCATTAAATGCACTGTTAGAAACAAAACCTATGATCAGCAACAGTCTCTAAGGCTGCATGAGTAATGACCACCTCTACTGTCTGAATAAAAAGGGTGAAATATTACTAACTGGAGATTTTAACTACTCCAGAATTGATTGGACTATACTAAGTGGCATCTCATATCTTGACAAGGAATTTATTAATACTTTGCATTTTCATGGGATAACTCAACTAGTTAAGTTTAATACTAGAGGAAATAGTACACTGGATCTTATTACCACTAATGTACCTGAAAAGGTAGCTCCTTTAAAATTACTTTCTCCACTGGATACATCTGACCATTGACCATAGGTGGGAGGTTGACATAATGGTTAAAGTGTTTACATTGCGTACACAAGGTGCAGGGGTTGATTTTCAAATGGGATAACTGGCTAGACTTGAAATGGCCCACAAGGGCAGTTAACCTATATTTTGTATTAGATACAGCAACCCATTCCATATTACAATCACTGAAATATGAATTTGATAAAGGTGCCTTACAAAATTTACCTTTTCAGTTAACAAGGTTTGATTGGTGAACCTGGTACAGAGTTTAGACAGTTGTTATTGATATCAAATTATTGAAGAATGTCTGCAGGCTTATGTTTATTCCTAGTGAAAAGAGAGAACAACAAGTCTTCATTTCCTTAGTGATGGAATAAGTCCTTAATAAAACAATTAAAAAAAAAGAAGCTGTAAAACATTTAGGAAATTTACAACTGACATCAATAGGAAGATACTTAACAAGAATAGTAGGATTTTAAAAAATAAAATTAAGGATGTCAGGGCTTGTTATGAAAGTAAGTTTATCTGCAATTGCAAGAACAAGAAAGAATTTTATAAATATATAAATAACTCAGGCAAGAGACACAGTTCAATATTTACTCAACTGATAATGAAGCCACTAGAGATGTTAGTAGGATAGCTAATAAATTTTATCTTTTTTACACTAACATAGGCTTGACTACAATGGATGATTGACAGTGCAATTTAGTGATAGGTTGTTCATAGGTTCATAGGTTCATAGGTTCATAGATAGGTACTAGGCTATCGGCCCAAGGGCCTATGCAAGCCTAGCCAACAAGGTTCCCTGGCTTACGCCACCCAAGAAAGTTATTTTCCTGTGCCACTAACGAGCAGAGACACAGAAGTGATCCCCTGGGTGTATTTCCTATTTCCCATCCACTCATCAAGATTTTTCTTGAAGAGTGCTAATGAAGAACTTTGCTTGACATAGATGGGTAGCCTGTTCCAGAGTATGGGAAGTCTCTGGGATAGGAATCTATCCCTCCAGCATGTCCTGTTTATTGTGGTGACAAGGTTTAGGTCCCTAGACCGTGTAGCTCAGAGGGATTGGGATTTCTTTAGGTGTAGCATGTCCAACAGCTCTGGGTTTGACATAGCTTTATATGTTAGGCAGAGATCACCTCTGAGTAGGCGATATGCTACGGAGTAAAGCTGGAGTTTTTTGAGGCGGTCAGTGTAGGGCATTTGTTTGAGTCCAGTAATCCTCTTTGTGAGGTACTTCTGTGGCCTTTCCAGCTGCTGCAGATGTCTTGTGAGGTACATTCCAAAAGGGGCGTTGTACTCTATAATGGGTCTAATGAGTGATGAGTAGAGGGTAACGATGACCTCTTTTTTCCTGGACAAGAACCCTTTTATGATGAGGTGTGCCACATAGAAGGACTTCCTGACTACTGTGGCAATGTGACTATCAAAGGAGAGACTACTGTCCACCTGGGTCCCAAGGTCTCTTATCACGCATTCGGAGTTAAGTAGATTGCTGCCTATGTGGTAGTTCATGGGTACAGAGTTTTTACCAAAGGGGATGACACTGCACTTTTTGGCATTGAGCTTGAGGCCATGGCTCTGGCACCAGGCATCTGTCTCAGAGAGGCCCTTCTGTAGGATGTTCACATAATTTGGGGACTTGACTATGGCTCCCAGTTTGCAGTCATCTGCGAACTTTATTAGCCAGAGGCCTTCTGTGTTAGCCTGTACTTCAGAGAAGTAGATACCAAACAGGAGCGGTCCCAGGACGGAACCCTGTGGTACTTCACTTGTCACTGGTTTGAGGTCGGATTTGGAGTCTGCAACTTTTACAGTGTGGGTTCTGTCAGTGAGCCAGTTGGCAACCCATCTTGTGACGTAGTGATTTATGCCTAGTTTATTGAGTTTAGCTATAATTCCAGAATGGGGGATGGTGTTGAAAGCCTTGGCTAGGTCAAGATAGGCTGTGTGAACCACTTTACCCTCATCTACCGCTTTGGTGACTGCCTCAGAGAAGTCAATCAGGTTCAGGAGGCATGATCTGCCTTTCACAAACCTGAATTGGGTGGGATCCAGAATTTGGAGGTTACCAATGTCTTTGTTTATGAGTTCCATGGCTTTGCAGACCAGGCTCATCAGGCTAATAGGTCTATAGTTCCTAGGATCAGTGGTGGCTCCCCCTTTGTGGAGTGGGATAACTGTTGCTGTGCGCCATTCAGTGGGCACAAAGCCTGATGCGCGGCTATTATTGAACATGGTGCTTAAGTGGGGAGCCAGTTCATTCTGAAGTTCTTGTAAAACACAGCCTGGGATGTTGTCCGGTCCCATGGATGCTGTGTTTTTGGCTTTAGAGAGTGCAGCTTTCACCTGCGTAGTTCTGATTACAGGGACTCCGCATTCTTCCTGTATAGATATAGGCCCTTTAGGGGGTGGGGGGGTAAAGTTAGCACTGAACCTATCTGCCAGGATGTTGGCAGTATCAGTTGGTTCTGTAATTTTCATGCCTTTGTGCTGTAACTCAGAGCAGATCTGGGTATTGCCATTGAGATTCTTGACATAGCTATAGAATGCTTTGTGGTTGTCCTTGGAATTAGTGGCAATTTTATTTTCGTAGCTAGCTTTGGAGGATCTTATAAGGGATCTCAGCTTCTTACTGAGGCTGACCAGGGAGCTCCTCCACTCATGGGATTTTACTCTCTTTTGCAACAGTTTCTTCCTTCTGTTGTTCAGTTTGTTTATGGCAGGGGACCACCAGATTGGCTTCCTTTTTTTGGAGGATAGCATCTTGGTTCTGTTTGGGATAGCATGATCCATGCACTCATGTAGGTGCTTATAGAGCGCATTTGTGTAGGATCCAGCAGTTGTAACTGTATTGTCCATCTGCATGGGTGTCATGAAGTTCACTACTTCTGTCTTAGGAAGCATGAAGTTGGCTTTGGAGAAATTTCTTACTAAGGTTTCCTTAATGGGGGGTGGGGGTGGAATGTGGATATCAAGGGTGATTAGCTTATGGTCGGATTGGACCAACGAGGAGTTGACTTCAGGTGTGGAACACCGGTCACTCATGTTGGTAATGACTAGGTCTAGGATATTGTTGCCCCTGGTGGGGGTGTGGATAAGTTGATCTAGGGCATTGGAGTTTATGAATTCCAGAAAGCGTTTTCCAGATATATCTAAATCAGTCATACTAGCTGCCTTTTCACAGTTAAAAGATACAACATCCATGGACCCAGACCTGATTCAAGCCAATCATTACTTACTATGTAGAGTATACTTATACCTAGATTAACTTTAATATTTAATAAACTATTGGAAAGGGGTGAGGTCCCTGAATCATGGGAACTATTGTGTATCTATTTATAAGAAAGGAAAGAGACATCCAGTTGCAAAACTACAGGACAATTAGTTTAACTTCACTAGATGGAAAGTGTTTTGAGAGATGCTTATTGGACCTTATGACTAATTCTGTGAATAGTATAGATTCACTAGGCATTGACCAGCATGGTTTCACAAACGGAAATCCAACACTGAGTAGCTTAGTTATTTTTTATGACAATATTACAGAAGCTGTTGATCTGAGTTTGTCTCCTGGTGCAATTTTGTTTTTGGAATATCCAAAGCCTACCACATGTGGTTACTATGAAGTATTTAAGTGATTAAAAACAGTTACGTTGCAATGTAGATTGGAAATTGGTTGCTGGGTAGAAAATAGAGTGTTAAGATTCAGAGTGTTCACTCTAATTATTTTTATTTATTTATTTATTTTATTTTACATTTGTTGACCGGGATAGTCTAACTGGATGCATGTCCATTTTCAGCAGAGACCCGGGGAGATAAGCTCCGCTTGAAAAGATTAACAAAAGATAAACATAAAATTGTTAACATATAAATGCATGCACAGAAATTATTTGCGAATTATTACATAACATTTCAATCGTTGAATACACAAATTATTACAGAACATTAGATAAATTTGCTAGAAACTCTATTCTCAAGGATTTTTTTTTTGTAGATGGAGTAAGGAACAGATATGGACTAGTCCATGAAAGTAAAAGTAATGGATGAGAAATACGGGGTCAGCAGTGATGATGATAGCAATGCCATTTTTGATTAGTCTGGGTTTGTACAGGGGCATAACCAGTGTGTTAATGGGTCAGCAGTGATGATGATAGCAATGCCATTTTAGATTAGTCTGGGTTTGTACTGGGGCATATCCAGTGTGTTAATGGGTCAGCAGTGATGATGATAGCAATGCCATTTTTGATTAGTCTGGGTTTGTACAGGGGCATAACCAGTGTGTTTTCAGGTAAAGTTTCAATTTTTGTTTAAATAGTGATAAAGAGGACAGTGATGTCAGTTCATTTGGAAGTTGGTTCCAGTATCTTCCAACAGCATTAGAGAACACAGAGTCACCAGAGATATTGTTGGATATACTTGTGGATACTAGTAATTTCATGGACGAGCGTAAGGTATTAAGGTTTTTATATGGGGTAAAATGGAGATATAAAGGCTGACATTCCTCAGGGATCTGTGTCTTGTTCAATCTGGTGTTATCAACATTTCCTAAGAACAAAATTGGACTTACACTACAAAAACCTTCTGATGTAGATCAGCTAAATGAATGTCTAAACTTAGTTGACTGGACAAAGAACATAGGATTATCATTTAGTACAGGCAAGTTCAAAATGATGTATTTTTCAAATAAAATTATTAAACAAATGGTTTACTTGATGGCTTCTCAACTGGAGGAAGTAAAAGAATATAAAGACAGGAATGTTGATTACGTCAAGATTTTCTTTTAAATCTCATTCTGAGCTCATAGTAGACGGAGGTACTAAACATATGGGCTATTTGCTAAGAAAACTATGAACAAGGAATGAAAGTGTTTTAACACTAGTATTCAAAACTTATATCAGACCTCTCCTAAAATATGATAATCCCTTCTGTGCCATACTACTCAACTGTCCAGATTTTTGCTTCATATTTTTGGTCTTTTCCTCATAAAAGTTGTGGTTTTCTGGCAAATCACTGGAGTGATCCAAGGATCAAAGTCACTAAATAATGACATATATTTGAGTTTCAGACTTCGTATCCTTCAACAGAAATCATCTTATGCTAATGACTTACTAAGTTTTAGAACAATATTTAAAATCTGTCCCTATTTTTAGGGCTTTGTCCACTCATTATGTCAGTCTTTGACCAGATTTCTTGCACTAACAGGTTGAGATGTATGTTCTGTGCCTATACAAGAGGACAACTAAGAAGGCTGGATGGAGTTCAGAGGAAATTTACAAAAAAAATTGCAAAGTTGAACATGGGATATGGATCATGAGGTGAGATATTAAAATTTAGTTTCTGTTATAGGTATATTCAGGCTAAATTAATCTTTTAGCATACAAACATTTTTATGATCCAGTTCTGCAAATCATCTTCAATTTAGAATTTAATACATACATTAAAATGCATAAGCATAACAATATGCAGTTTATAATGAAAATGGGTAATTCTGTGAAGCAATCAGCATTACTTGATGGCCAATTGACTTAAACTGTTGTCTTTGAACTTATGAACAAAGATAACACATGCCTGGAACACAGCAAAAGTACACCCTTGTATAAAAACTACACAGAAGAGCTCTCCAATGTACAAAGTAAAACACCTATCACTATACACATTATGAAGACACCACTGGCAATGCCTACAGCATACAACAGAAAAGTTTCAATTACCTGACTAGTATACTCATATTTTAATAATATAATGACCTACCTACATTGTGGAGTTAACAGAAAACTATCACAGGATTATGAGAAAGTGATGTGCATCCTCCATGCATACCTGTGAATGTTTGGTCATTTTCACATCCACACATACATAATGTGCATGGGGAAATGCATGCAAATACATGCCATCCTTCCAATTATTAGCAAAATGCATTCATCTGAAATGTCCATGTTGGTCAAAGAAACAATATACTAAGTTACAACAGAATATATCCATAACAAGATATTATACATCTGAAAAGGCAGAGAACAGAATAATCATTATGTGTTCAACATCTCACAGTGAAAACATGCATGCTTCATTACATACCTCTCCTGACAATGCACAACATCATATCCAGCCATCCACATCCACAACTCCTTTTCCCATTTTTGCACATGAGGTCAGGGTGTCACGTCAACTGTAACAATCGTCTAGAACCAAGGTTTACACCGTTAGGTGGCTAGCCATGCCTTCATAATTCCTCCACACCACACATTTACACCTTTGGTCACATTACAGTGTCCAATCCACCTACTGTATGTCTTTCGAATGTGGGAGGAAATCAGAGCACCTGGAGGAAATCCACACAAACCTAGGGAGGACATGCAGACTCCGCACAGAAAGTGCCCTAGCCAAGGATCAAACCAGAGAACCTCTTGCTGTGAGGTGACAACACTATCCACTGTGTCACTGTGCCACTGCTATAATAATGCATTCAGCATATGTCAGTGCAAGGAAAAACAGTCACTGACTTCACTGTTATACACCAAAATGGCAACACCATACAACAGCTTGAATTTTTCCATAATTCCCACCCTTCTGTTGTTGCAGTTTTAAAAGCCGGTGTCTCCAGCTTTCACCGGTTATGGTAATATGACTAGCAAATTCACTCCCTCTTTATTGCTATTGTCAGTTGTGTAAGCTAACTAAGTACTTTTCCCACCCATGGGTTTACATTGATCCATATAATATTGAGAACCCACTCAACAAGTAAGTATTGCTGTTGAGTTTACTTCCCTTACTACAAATCATCATTTTCACAGAGCCCCTATTTGCTTAGCGTCCTGACACACTCTGAGAGGGTTCTCAATAAATCATGTGCCATCCTTGGTAGATACAAAACTATTTTACTCTTTTACAATTCATTTAACTGCTTTATCTGCCAGGGGTTGCACTTTAAATGATTTTCAGCTTCCCTGATTCTCTTGCCTGCTGATTGCTGAGAACTGTACTTTTAAGAATCGTTACTGGTAGTCTTACTGTTTAATTACTATGCAATTTTGTTGGTAATAAGTTGCTGTATTCCTGTAAATTTGGCCCTGGTAAAGGGATTCTATACGGTTTTCTGTGATTTAATTGTCTGTACAAATTCAACATGTTTGTGAGGCTCTTGGCTGATTCCCACAGAGCTCAGGAACACTTGCCCCAGGATTCAATAAAATCTGTGTAGGGTCCATGTAGAGCCTACATGGAATGTATCCATGTACCCAGCCACAGTTCCTCACTGGCAGTGCACCATACATATTAATTATGGTCAGCTGCAGAGGGAGATGACAGTAAAGTGGGTATTGAATACATGCAAGCAGCAGTGTAGAGGCTGTCCCCTACTTGTGGACTGTCCAGAAAACATCTGGATAGGTGGTAAGCACAGGACAGTACTTTATTTTTATTTTTTTATTTTTATGTATTGTTTGTGTGGTGCACAGCAGTGCTTAGTGATGCCAAGCTGTGCTTATACATATAAACATGCCATCTGGTATATATCTAAAAATAGAAACTGGATGTAATCAATTATAATTTTTTTTTTGGTCTGTCCCTGTTTGTGTGGATCAGTGCAGTGCTTAGCAAAGCCATCAGAAATCTAAAAAAATAGAAACCAGATGTATGCCATTGTTGTAGTTGTATTGTGCATAGCAATGCGCAAACCCGCACAGTTTCACTGTGCAATTCTAAGAGGAATCTTAGTAGTATATTTGAAGATATACTGCTTCCCTGTACTATCCAAGGAGCTAGATAGGTTGAGTCATGACCTACAGTTTAGTAGGTCCCGGCTTCGAGTCCTGACCAGTCATACATTTTACATTTATTGCTGTGTAAAGCTCTGAAGAAGTTCATTAAAGAAGTTGGATGAAAGCACTAACAAAAAACAATGTTTGTGGTATGAATCCTTAGCCATCTTTTTGGGTTCAATAAGTTGGTGTGGTTTTATAATTTTTTGCTGTGTAAATGTGTCAGGTGACTGAAATATCACTTTAATTTAAAATTAAAAAATTGTTGCATTTAGAAAAGCTGCGTGATGCTAAGCACTGCTTAAACAAGGTCAAGGTGTACAATGTTTGCACGTTGCTAAGCTATACTTAATCATGGCTTGTGCAAGTTTGTGTGATGCTCAGCTTCACTGGAATGGTTTGTGCAAGTTTGCACGAAGCTAAGCAATGCCGTGCTTTTGTGAAAGTTACAATATGATGTGTAAGGGCGGGAATGCAGCCTATATAAAGTCCAATGGGTGGGAATTTCATTCATTGGAGTCTTCACTTGGATGTCGATATGCCTGGTGGTGTTGGAAAGAGAGCACGCTTTCAGATGCAGATGGGGGATGTTCAGGAGTCAGAGTGTTTGTTGGACTTCTGGTGAAAAACTATGAACCCCAGCTACTGTAGGGCTCAGAATGCAAGTCTGAGGCCTGGGATTGGTTGCCTAGGAAACTTACCAGTGCTACTGGTATCTTCTACACTGGTGAGCAGTGTCATCACCACTGCTACTACATCCTGATGCAGAAGTAGAGGGGAACCTTGGACACTTGGGTCCAAGAGGCTCGGGCTGGGGAGAAGCCATATATATGTAAGCATGTTTGCCAGTACTTTAGAAGTATACAAACTGAATCTGTGCAAATTGGTATGCATAATGGTTTGCTTCTCTTTCAACAGCTGCAGATGAGAGGTCTCACAATGTCTAATCCCATTCAGGGCACCTAGCCAGGATGAGGCAAGAGAGTGGTAAGTAGGGAAACTTCAAAGTAATAAAGTAATGCATAATGTAATCTTATAATAAATTAGTTGCAGAGTTTGCAGTCTTAACAGTCAGGTATGACATACCTGGGACATGTAACATGTTTAGTAAGGTGTCACTGCCTACCTGAAATGGTAGGGCAAGTTAAATCAGGTAAACATGCAGTACTGTGTAGTATAGCTTCCAAACATCAATTGATGTCGTGGTCTACCAATATTAAGAGTAACTGTTCTGGTTTGCCCTTTGTCTGAAATATGCTGTAGGTTGCACTCAATTAATGGACAGGGTATATGGGTTATCTATTATATGTCTTTCACAGCTATCCATGGTCTACATGCCAGACTTGAAGCAAAATTAATCAATACAATCTAAAGGGTGATTGTGCTTTGATATGTAATGTTTTTAAATAAAAAGTGTTCACTATTCCTGTATTCACTGCATGTGTGTTCTAATCTGACCAGTCAACTGTGAAATGTAAATGAATAAAGAATGCAGCAAAAACTGTCCAAAATAAATGTAGTGCATTTCCCAAAATAAGGTTCAAGCCTGTGTTCTGTTCATTTTCACTGACATAATGCTGTATATTCCACCCAGGCAACGAACATGGTATATGGGTAAGGTTACTGACATCCTGGACTGCTATCCATGGCAGATATTTGGGAACATTTTCAATACAGTTTAACTTAGGAGTGTGCTTTGATAAGTAATATTTTCAAATAAGTGTTTGTTATTCCTGTAATCACTGCATGTGTGTTCTAATCTGACACCAATCAACTGTTAAATGCTAATAAATAAAGAATGTAGCCATGAATGTCTGAAATACATGTAGTGCAATAACCAGAGTAAGGTTTAAGTCTGTGTTCTGCTCATTCTGTCTGAAATACTGCAGTATATTCCACCCAGGCTATAAACATGGTATATGAGTAAGGTAACTGAAGTCCTGAACTGCTATCCATGAGTCTAAATACCAGATTTATAGGAACATTATCAATAAAGTTTAAAACAGGATTGTGCTTTGATAACTATTGTATTCAACTACAGTGGTCATTATTCATGTATTCACTGCATTTGGTTTCCAATGTGATACCACACACAGCTATGCATGTGAGTAAATGTAGAGTTTCACAAAAAATGGTGCAATAAAAGTCATAAAGGAGAATATTGCTTTAAGAATTCATAGTATTGAAATAAAGTGCACATAATTCCTGCAATCACTGCTTTGGGGCTCTAATCCCATGGCAGCCAGCTGACAAATAAGCAGTTGTCTAGTGTCCTTAGTGTCCACAAACATACCTCTCAACTGTCACGCTTTTGAAGAATGTAGTGACTAGAGCTCCATATGACTGACCATTGATTAGCAGATACATGACATTACTTGGAATACAATTTATTGGCAAATCTGTTTACAGAACACCTTGGTAGTAATGTATGAGTACAACAGTTTTCTGTAGTTGTGCGTGTGTACCAGCATTTCTTAGTGCTTAGCCCATACTGTCCCATACTAACAGGTTGAGAGGTATGTACATGCAACATTATCTATACAAGAAATGCAGTCACTGTACTCACAACTGACATTGCACATCTGCAGAAGTAAGTATTAGAAGTCTGTGTAGTAATATTACCTGCAAAGTTACCAATGGTATGTTTTTCTCTCCCTCCCCAGTCCTTATTGTCTGTAATTTATTAATGTTATTTATTATTATGATTTCATAGTAATATATTATTTGTAACTAACTGTTATGTTGGCCTTATGTGTTATTTCATACTGGTTTGCTATTAACATACTTTCCTTATTTTTATTTATTGTTGTGTTCCTCATAATATTCCTTTAAATGTCATTTGATTAATCAATGTTATCTTCCATTATGTTGATACTAACAGTTGTTTGGTTATTTCTTTTGTTAACTTATGTTTATAATTAATTTACTACAGAGTGACAAGGTAGGCTGGTTCCTGGTGATCCACCTACCTTGGCTCCCCCGCCATGGCACAAGGATGCAGCATGCCTGGGCCACAGCCTGGTGGTATCCCCTACACTGCCCCTGAAATACCTGTAGCATCAGGTAGTTCTGCCCCACAGGCTGGGGCTGAGCCCCCCCCCCTCTGGGAATGGAGGTGGAGGGGGTGATTTTGTCACCCATGAGGAACTGTCAGGTTTGTCGTGTGCATTGCTATGCTGAAATGTTGGTGCATGTCTATGCCAGCTGGAGAGCATGATGTCCATCCTGGTGAAGTGGCCTCATCCCAGATGCCATTGTCCACCACTGCCATCACAGGGGCAGTGAAGGAGCAGTGCTGACAGTCGCATGGGTGAAGACTTCAGTCGCACTGCTGCTGTGTGTGATGCTCATGGGACTGGGATTCCAAAACACCTTTCCCATCCAAGCTGTTGATCTCCCTCTTGTGTCACACATCATGCCTGTCTGCTGTCTTGTTTGTTTTGTCTGTCTGCAAAAGCTTCTTCACCTACCCAACTTACCTTCCTCACATGTACCTGTGTCCCTACCCCAACATTCCGCCGTCACCTTAAAAAGAAAATAGGTACCTCTCCCAAAAAAAGAAAATCGCTCCATACATAGATCTCCATTTTGTACACATGCCCACTGGACACATGTAATTTGGTCCAATTGGCTTGACAATGCACTTATGTTGTCATCACCCCTCTCTGGGGATGACACTCCAAATTCAACTAAAAAAAATCTGTGAAAGTGCACAGCTGTTGAAGAAATGTATATCTATGATTCTGTCCTACACACATCTCTACCTGCCTTTCACTGTTTCTCCCCTGTTTGCACCCCATTTCACCACTGTCCTATCTCCCCATTTTTCTTTTCTTTAAAGATTTTTTGTGCAACATGACCCAGTCCACTGTGTCATTTAGCTATGCTAAATAGTGCTACATTGATATATGCTTTTGAAAAAATATTAATCACATTCAAAAAGTACACTTGCACCCGATTTTGAACCCAGGACCATCGCACCTGCAGACCAGTGGAGCAATCTACCAAGCCACACAGCTAATTAACACAGGAGTTTTAATAAAAACAGAGTAATGCCCAAGTTCCCATCATTACGCATGTTGAAGCGATGCTGCATATCACTCCACACCATGCAAATCAGCTAAGAGATTACTAGAAAAATAGTACTATAATTGGGACTCTAGTACAGGAATACATCACTATAAAGCCACACACATAAGCTTAGATGTAAGTGAGGTATCTAATAGCAGGTAACACTGCAATTATATGTACAATATGTAAGAACACACTTGCTACAACATTAATGGAAAATAGGTTTTTAACTGGGACTCTGGTGTAGAAATACAGTACTCTAAAACCATACACATAATAATATGTAAATGAAGCATTTCACAGGAGTTAACAGCATAATGATAACTGCAACACGTAAAAATACACCTATTATAATAGTGACTCTGTAGCTCAGTCTGTAAAATGCATTGAAAACATTACTCTTTGGTACAGATGGTCCTGAGTTCAATTACAGCTGCATCTAGCAATGAAAATACATGTATATGGACATCAACAATATACATTGTGATATGTATGTCTGTCTCATCATCTACTTATCCACCCAAAGCAGTACAGTTGGAATGTCTGCATCTAAATATTAGATGTCATAGGCCTATAGATAGGACCATTCTTAACTAGTCCTAGTACAACACTGGAAAGTGCAGAAAATGTCAGGACATGCATTAGCCTGAATTCCTGGAGGATGTTGATGTGTGTACTGAAATTGTGGCCAAGTAATATCAGACTGCAGCCCACAATGATTTGCTGGTGATATCACACACAACCACAGCTGCACAAGTAACATGCATATATGGAGGTTGAGCTAGATACAAGGGGTGCCAGTGCACACTGAACAGGGGACTACCATGCCATACATGAATTGGCAGTTGTCCATCTGTGTACCATCATGGTTAATGTACCCTTTACCTTTTTCTAGGACACACCAAGCATTTTGCCTTGTATTGTGTTACAGATACCATTGGCTGACATACTTACGTGAAACACATACCTTAATTCCCAATGAGATGGGTACCCACAATTTGGCTCTGCCTATACAACAAGGCTGCCACAGGTCCCACACTTACACTTAAAGCTTGTTGTCCTACAAAGTGTTCTCCCTCTCTGCCTATGCCTATTGCCTGCAAAATCACCTTTAGCTTCAGCCTGTAGCACTCACATTTGTATGTAAAAAGTAACTGCTACAGACTTTCCCTCTGTCATGATGTAGTATCTGTACTTCAGTAATTTCCAACCCAACATATGAGAAAGGGGTTCTGATCTACATTGAGGCTTTATATCCTTTTCAGTGGTTACATGGGATTGGCAGATTATACTGTAAATCACCTGTGTTAGCTGCAATTATCATTTCAGAGGCACAGACTGGTTCAGAGGCAAACACTTGCTAATGAGAACCACATTAAAAAGGCAAACAGCTAGCTAGGGGAACAATTGTGTATGAGAGTTACTTCACAGAGGAGTATTGTACTCCATCAGGTATGTAACCATTTTGTTTCCAACATGATGCATCTGCATCAATATACTTAAGGCAAATGGAGATTAGATCAGTTCTTAGAATTGTAATGATGACATGTCATTGATCACAAATGTGTTACACCTACAGAGGAACTAGAGTACAGTAAGGGCAGAATGCTTTTTGCTAATTATGTATACCAGTCTCCTGGAAATTTCCCTTGATAGTGGTTGTATTACTACATTGCTATTTGTTTGGTACTGTTGTTTTTATATATTATGAGTGTTAAACCTAGGGGCCACACTTTAATGGACTCCTGTGCTGGGTGTGTGATCATACATCAGTATCTGTCATGGCACAAACAGGAATAGCTGCCTGTTGGCACTATCCAAGTTACATCCACACCCTTAGTATCTTTGCATGATGTTGAATGTGAGATGTGAATCAAGCAGTGAATACTGGTAGCCATCTGTTATCGCTCTATCTCTACATACTGCACTCCCATGTATGTTATCCTGACATGTACTCCCATTTTGTGGTCTTTCAGGAAATATGTACCCACAATGCTGGGCCCCTTTTACAGGTGCTGAAAATGACATCATTCTGGAGGCCTTGTATCAACATCATCAACTCCTGCTGTCCAGGGTGAGGCCAAACAGGGAAGAGCGGGCAGCACTGTGGGCTGACCTGGTTCACAATGTGAATGGTATTGGTCACCAGAGCAGGACATATGAGCAAGTGCAACACCATGCAACCAATATGATCAATGCTGCATGCAGAAGAGCAGCAGACATGGCCAGGGATCATGGTGTCACTGCGGCAGAACAACCACTGTCAGCCATTGAGGAATTCCTGATGAACCTAGGAACACAGGGCATCTCCCAGGCATCCATGTCTGGTATGTCATGGATGTGGGTGCCACCATTTCCACACAAGAGGAGTGTCCAGGTATGCTTAGTTGGAGCAGCAGTGGAATACTGTAACATTCAGTATGTCAGGGTGTACATAGTTTTATGTGGGTGTCAGGTATTTTTTTTGGGGGGAGGGATAATTGCAGTTTGAATCTCATGCCCAAATTGTGACCAGCATACCAATTTATCATAGTAGCTACTGTAAATGTGAGATATTTGGACATATTAGCCTGCTATTGCACAACATATGGTGCTGTGTACATTACCTCTTCCTCAAATTTTCACAGGACCATCAGGAATTGGAAGTGGCCATGCAACTGCTCCTGATAAGCACAACACTGTTTTGTTAGAGATGTAGATTTAGTGCAATGTATTCACTAAAGTGTCACCCCAGGCCTGCCAGCTGGATTGATGCACTCTGCATGATTGCCAACAGCACAGATATTTTCAAACTGCACACAGTTTAGAATCATACCTATGCCTTGGAGGTGTGACCGTACTGACATATTTGACAGTATTTTCAGGACATTACAGATTGCCATATGTGTCAACTGTGCAGAGGTTTGCCAAATGTCAACAGTGTACATCATTGTTGCTCATGAGATTCTTGATTAAAGACCTTTTTATTTACAAGTAACTACAGATGTTTGTTAGAAAATGATGTCCTTATGTCCTAGTATGTGAAATTGGGGGTTAAACAAGTCTGTAATACTGACATAATTGTATACAGCTTCACATATATTGCAAGATAGTACTGCAGAGCATAGTGATGCAGGTATTAATGTACTGCTTTTCCCCTTTTTTCACAGGTGACTAGTCGGGATGGTCTCTGTCTCCTTCACAACCTGATGTCAGAGTCTCTTCAGACTCTGATGATGATGGTGGCCAATGTGAGGCACAGGTGGGGGTTGCTGTGGCTGAATCTGTCACAGAGGTTGACACCTCTCTTCTGCCCTCATTATCACCATACACAGTTAGCATGCCTACGCATACCCAGTCCCCTGAGGCCACAGATATTGGACAGTCAGAGGGTGGAGACATTAAATAGGAAAGTGTGGCTACTATAGCTGCAGAAAGTATCAATAGTGGCCATAGCCAAAGAGATGGCGGGGTTCCACACAGGTAGATTGATAGGAGTGCTTGTAGGAGGCCTGCTGCCCTTCCACCACCTGTTGCAGGTGTCTCATCACATGTCACTCGGTGTATGTTTAGGTTCATCATATAGGCACAGGCATGTTCCAAAAGGAACTCCAGATGAATGCTCAGAGTTATGGATGCAGCACAGTCTGACATCCATGACTGCCTCCTCCTCATTGCTGATACCCTGGATAGGTTGATGAATGCAGTGGAAAGATGTTGGTCTGAGACACATCACAGGATATCTGTCTTGGAAGGTCATTGTCAGTGATGAAACGTCTGGTTGGAGTTGAGCGTCGGACTTGTGGACGTAGGTCAGCAACTACATCTGCTGGGAGTCCACGTGGACTTGCACAGTCATGCTACTGTAGTGACAGTACATCCAGTGCTCCAGAGGGGAGTGTGCTGTCCACACCAAGGCGTGGCAGGCTATGGGCTTGTAGTCCTGGGCATTCCCATGGAGGACATGGTCCCAGCAGACAGCAGTTACCCTCAGGTGGTAGTCTGGCATCTAACCTTGGATATGGAGGTGCCAGTGCAGCTCCTGGCAGAGCCAGTTCCCATGTTCTGGAGTGGAAACAATGAACTGTCAGCTCTACCGTGCATGGTTCAAAGCTGTCCAATATAGTGACACTTGGGGCTAGCACTGAGTTTGACTGTATTCAAACAGACATTCACACACCACTGTCACAATCAAGTCACCTATAGATGCACACTGCACATTTCCATGAGCCATCTTGCCTGCTTCCCTTACTGACTCACACACACACTTGCCAACCTATTGGGTCAGCCTAGGCCTCCTGCACCCCCACACCACACCCTGTGGAAGTGATAATACCTGTGCCACATCCCTGTCATCACTGTCATGAATGCAGGGAAATGAAGCTATGTGTCTGATGCACAGGGTGACTATCTAAATTACTATGTATTTGTTTCATCCATTGTTGCCTTTGACATACCAGTTGTAGTGGTCACTGACAGATATTGTTTGCTGCTATTTCTAATGAGTAAACCACATTATTTTGTGTACATTACATTGGATGATGTTGTAATGGCTGCATACTTACACAATGAAAGATGTCTCATGGAACTGTTTACGTTTCAGTTTTAGGATTGTGTAGGACACACCTATGGGTACACAGGTACAATAAACCCATAAACATCAGAGCACAGAAGAAAAATTTCTTCAGAAAGGTAAAACAGTATAGGTGCATGGCTCCATAGGTTCATATGTATATAAATGGCTAACAAGAACAATGGCTTCATTCAGCCTTGTCATGCATCCCTAATCTCTGACAAGGTCTGGTACACTTGATAAGTGTAAGCAGGGTTTTGGGAGCTGACACATCTACAAGCTGTGGAGTATGAGATAAACCATCTACAATTTCCCTGTGTCCATTACAGACATTTGTCCTAAACCAGATATGATTGTCTTGTTCTGCACCCCTTTGTGTAACTTGCACATGATGTGTGCTACAATGGAAGTGTGCCTCACATGGATGGGGAGCCTGTTACATATAAGGTGTATTGTGTATGTTATGTACCTGTCTCTCCAACATATCCTATTTTTACCACAGTCAAGGCGTAGCTGTGTATAACAGGTAATTCTCGTGCTAGTCCTTTCTTGTATATGCAGGAGGTATATAGTGGATCTGACACCTCCCTATATGGCAGCCATACACATCCCCCCCAAAGCATGGAGGAGACAGAATACACAGTTATGGCCTTAACACGGTCTGCGTAGGATATGTTATGTACACTGTGTATTGGTTTACTGTGGAACCTCTGTGGCTGTTATAGTTGTCGGATATTCATGTGTAGTTACATAGCAAAGGCAGCATTGCACTTCATGCTATGTGTGTTAAGTGCCAAATACAGTGTAACAATGGCATTCTGTGATTTACATGCCATACCTTTCTCTATAAGTTGTGCAACATTGACTGAATCCCCACATCTTACCAACCAGTGAAAGTCAAAGGCTACATTACTCTCTGTGTCCATAAAGCCCTAACTAATAGAGCAACTGCTGGAGGTGAGCAGACAATATGATATTTTCCAGGGGTGGATGACTTCCAAAAGTATAGTATTTTGCATTCCTTAGCATTAAGTATTTGTTAATGGCTCTGACAACAACTGAATGTGTGGGTCAGCTCATTCTGGATAACTGTTGATTCTGTGTGGGATTCAGTGACAGTTACTAATTTGCAATCATCTGCAAATGTACTCATTCTGAGGTCACCGACAGTGGTGGTGACTGCAGAGAAGGGTATGGCTAGGATGGGTAGTCCCAGAAATGAAGTGTGTTGGAAGCCCACTGGTGACTGGCCTCATTGTAGCAGTGAACTACCCAATACTATCTTCCCTGATAATGCCTGTCAGACAATTTGCTATCCACCAGCTGACATACTAGTCTGTAAATAACCTGTACAGTGTTTCAACAATGCCTGATGGCCTAATCTTGTCAAATTCCTACTCAGGCTATAGTAGGTAGAGTGAGTCATTTTCCCCTCATCCATTGCGTAGTTTAATACTCAATGAGGTCCACTGATTAGGGTAGGCAAGATCTGACATTGCACAAAACAAACTAGGTTTGGGATAGTGTCTGCAGGTGTTCTACATTGTTACTGATCATTTCATGATAAGACTTTTTGTGGCTTTAAACACAAAACTACTGAGACATCTGGAGACAGTGCTTGTCACTGCATGCAAGTTGTCCTGTGTGCAACTAAGTATTGCAGTTAACCATCATGGTTTCCAACAAGATAGTCATCCAAGATGTCCGTGTCTGTACAAAACACAGGCAAACATTGGAGGAGAAAGTCATGCATACACCCTGTGAAGGTAAAGAGGGCGTGTTCACACAGTTATTCTGCAGTTGGACACTGCTCAAGCAGTGTGTACTGAAATGACACAATTACGTTGTGAGGAATGTGACAAGAGGGGAGTCCCCTGCAATGCTGGTGACTGTCTATTACTACTGCTGGTCTCAACACAACCACATACCTCTCAACCTCTTAGAACAAAAAATCTGGACAAAGCCATACATAATGGGGGGGGAACAAAAGCCCCAAAATAGGGATATTTTTCAAATATTGCTCTTACAAACTTAAAACGTTGATAAAATAACAGGTTTTGCATTAGCATGAATTTTCTGAAGGGTATGAAGTCTGAAATTCAAATGTCTGTCATTATTTTCTGACTTCAACCCTCAATGACTTACCAATGATTTGTCAGAAAACCACAATTTTATGAGAATCAGACCAAAAATATGAGGCAAAAATTTGGACATTATGCAAAAATCCTGTACAGTTGAAAGGTATGCCACTCTGTCCTGGGATACCATGTTCCTATACTTTGTCTCTCACCAGAAGCAAAATGTTAGTACCAAACCCCATATGAAGAGCAGCCTAAAGCCTGTTTGTTCATCCACATAGTTGTCCCATGGCATGCAAGGCTCTGTAGGCTTCACATATCCTTTTCCAGATAGATGCCTTAATTACCAGCCAGAGCACTCATTTGAGTTTGGCATGTATTATGCCTTGTATTCCAGGGCTGTTAGGATTTCACTAGGGTACTGACCAGATAGTGAGTTGGAGCATAGCTGCAGCATGACAATATAATGATCAATGTCCGGTGACATAGATGTCCAAGGTTGCTCGAACAATCTTCACAATGGCACTGATCCCTGTTGGTGACAATTTCACAGCAGTTCTTGCAGCCTGACCTTCAACAGCTTCATGGTGCACATCTGTGTGACATGGATCTGATGCCTACTAGAGAGGAGTGGTCACCTTTAGCCAAAGTGTGTTTACCTCACACATGTCCTAGGTATGTCATACTGTACATTTATGTAACCAGTTCACACATCATGTCACAAAACATCCAGTTTGCTGTCTGGTTGCTTGAGAGGTATTGTAGATGAACAAGGCCAAACTAATTACTGCAAAGTTGAACAAGGTCTCTGTGCATGCACAGATATCCATATCTCCACTGCAAGATGTGTCTACAGATAGTGTGTTTGAGGCTGTCAACCCAAAGGGTGTAGCAGCATGACCCTAACGTAGCTGGAGTTGTACATTGTCACATTTGTAGGTATGTTATTGCAACCATGCCTAATAACAGGATTATGGTTAATCCAAGGGCCACATGCCTGGCAAGGCATTGTACTCACTCAACCATGTTTTGGCACATTGTCAGGTGCTGTGTTACCATAGGAGAACTATATAAACATGATAACATGTTATAGTTCAGCATCTGTCAGGCCACAGCCTATGATGGCCTGCTGCGACATATACAAGCAAGACTCTATTGCTAATGGCATTATCAATGACCACTGTCAAAATGTGGAAAGTGTCCCCACCCCTATATTCCTATGCCTCACAAACACAATGTATGAGAGATGTGACTATATTCCAAACCTTGATTCCATGCTGTCTCACACACTAGTCAGTACAAATGACAATGAGCACTTTGCCAACATGCACACATCGCCACATACTCCACCCACACCCACATCACAAACACCTGCATGTGTGGAGCTCCTTACCAGACACATATGCAAACAACAGACACCTCAGAAACCCAATTGCAAGCTCACTACACATAGTCATACATCTGCAGAACATAGTACACAAAATAGTGCTTGCGCCACTGTCTCACCGGTCAAACACCTGAGGCAAAACACAAACTCAAACTTATTATTCATAGGTGTTTACATCATGAGACACATTGACATCCCTCTCACCAGGCTACATATGGGAATGGTCACATTTAACTGTCTGTGAGGTGCCAGGATACACCATAACACACATGCACACTGATCTGTAAATATCAGGTAACTTTATGATGATTCCATAGGTCCTGTTGCTGTGTATAACTTGAGACATAACTCAATGGACTGTATGCAGACACATTATTGAGTTTATAAATGCTGTGTCTCTGGTGGGTATGCTCATAGCCTTCAGCTGCATTTCACCTTCACCTAGGATGATGTCTCAATACACACGGAAAATGATTGAATTCAATAATTGACATATTGTGTGGTGTCATTGTAAAGGGATTCAGTGCATGTCAGCTGGGGATGACTCGCTCAGCAGACCTCTATGCTTTGCCACAGATGGTGTTCATCTCACCCCTGGGAGTTTGTGTACTAGCCAAGGCTGCTGAAATCCCAATAGTGCATCTTATAGGCAGTGTCTCAAGGGAAAACTTTCCAGTGAGGAAACTCCATCTTCAAACAACATTACAGTTATGCTGCTAAATGCTAGGAATGCCAACACTAAACACTGCTCACTGGAAGGTTTCTCCACCATGGAAGATGCAGACATTTGCACAGTCACGGACACCAGGTTCAAGGCTGTGGACAGCACCACAGTCATACCAGGCTACATGACCTTCCACATGTTCAGACCTAAAACTGAAAGTGAGCCAGATAATGCAGGTGGTGTATGCATATTCTTTAAATATAGATATACATCCAGATTGGTTAAACAGTGTGATTCCCTGGAGACACTGTAGCTGCAATTCACTGCTGGTTGGGCACCTATTCCAGCCATTGCCAGCTACAGGAGCAACTCCATGAATCAGCACACCCATTGTGCTTATTTGAATCTATTTGTGTTTATGAAGGTACATCACAACACCATGGTGTGGGGTGACTTTCGCTAACCACCAACTGTGTTGGTTACTCATGCTCAAATTCACTTGCCCAAAGGTTAGTCCATGTCCTTAACAACAGTGCCCTGAACCAGTGGAGTGACATCCCCATAAGGGGAACTGACATACTGCATCAGGTGCTTACCAATATGGGTGACCAGTGTATTACCTCCACTGTGAGGTCCTCCCTGGTGAGATCTGAATACAAATTGGTGTCCTTAAAAGTAACACTCAAACCTGAATCTCCCTCCTTGCAGCAAACACAGTAATAAACTTCATCAAAGCAAATTATAACTTCCTATGAGATGGTGCAAGCAGCTTGACTGCACCTCCCCCCCAGATGAGACAGGCATCTATGCCAAGCTCTACACCAATACTTTCTGCAAGCACCTGTACAACTGCATAGGCTTGGCTGTACCTGACAGGAGGAAAACAAGCTCCTCATGGCACAGCAAACTAAGAGCAGTCATACAATTCTCCAGTCATGTTAATCTCCTACAAGAGGGTCGTCATGAATAAATGCTTGTTGACATACTCATGGCCGTAAACCCCAAGCAAATGTGTATGTAGTATCATTTCCATTGATTACACCAATGTTCCAGGTAAATTACACATCAGTAGCAACACCTGATGTACATACAGATGGGTGATAGACCTGGCCACAGAGACCTGGCCACACAGGTTTACACCTACTTTACCATATATCATAATGTCTCCCCAGTGGTACAAAGGGTAGTATATCATGCTCATATCAGTACCGAGGGAACAGTCACCCAGTAATGACGTAGTTATACACTCCATGTACTCTTCTCTCAGCATGGCAATATTTGAGTGCAGTGGCCAATTTGTCATGTACCTTTCCAAGCCCCAGTGGCAATTGCACACAGCACAAAGGTTCATCACAAGGGAACTTCAAGTCCCCAGTATCTGTCCTATGGGGATCATCTAAAATAACTGTCATTGCAGCTTGTGTCATATAGACTACTCAGACGTGATCTCTGCCTTGCATATAGGGCAAGGGATGACCCTGCTGTATTGGAAATGCTGTATATCTGTAGCTGGCATGGTACATGGATTACTCACTGTAAGGACATTAACCTGGTATGTGACGTTACTAATACATGCTGATGGAGGAGATATGTCTACCAGACTTTAACAAACCTTTGCAACAAACTCCCACATAATGGCAAACAGTGCACCCATACCTCTCAACTTTACTGAATTCCTCAGTATTTACTGGCTTTGAGGGCAGAATAATGGGGTGCTACAAATTCCTAAGTGGCCCCTTTAATTCTTGATAATTTCCCATTTGTTTCAAACTTTTTTTCTCTCACTGAAATTGTTGCTGACATCATCGCGTGGAGGGGCATGCACGATGATGTTAGCGTCATGAGAAATGTTATGAGAGGACAAATCTTAAGGATAATGAGGCTACATAATGATGATACACAATTGGTAGTAGCTTTATAGACACTTAAAAGTGAATTTTTGGCTAGGGGATATTCAGAGAAGGAAATAGATGTATGTATTCAACAATCTTTGAAGGAAAGGGGGACTAAAGGTAAACCTTATTTTTTTTTTTCTGTGGGCCGACAGGAAGTAGACAATAGAATTAGAGTCCCCTTGGCATATTCTAATGATGTCAATATTTTCTGTGACATCATTAAAAAGAACTGAAATATATTACAGGCATCTGATGAACTTTGGGGAATTGTGAATGATAGACCTTATTTCTCTTTTAAGAACAAGTTGTCACTTAAGAGACAATTTGCTATAGATCCCATGAGTACAGAGCAATGATAGACTCACAGAGACATGGGGCATACCTTTGCAGAGGTTGTTATGCCTGTAATTATATCCATGTAGGTTTTAATTATATGCATCCTGGAATAGGTGTAGCAATTAAATGTAAGTTTTATGCAGATTTTAAGACCAGAAATGTAATCTATTTTAGTTATTGTCTGTTATGCAATGTTTTTTTATATTGAGAAGACTAATCGCTCATTCAAGGAGCGTATATTGGAACATTTTAGGGACATTAGAAATGAGAGAGAGTAATGCTTTGGCATGACATGTTAAGACTGAAGGTCCACAGCATACATTTAATTTTTTTGTGTTAGACGTTTTGATGGAAGACATTAAGGATGGGAATTTAAAGAATAAGATGGAGATGCAGAACAAAAATGGATAATGCACTTTAGAGCAAATAGGCCACCAGAGATTAATGATGCTGCAACATTAAAACCTTTCTTTTGGGCTCATACTTTACCACACTAATGTTATTTTTATTTTTGTAAGTTTATTAAGTATGATGAGGTATTTTGGGTGGTTTTATGTATAACTTTTAGTACTTCATGTGCTTTTAGTTTTTCTAAGATGTATGTCAGTAATGTGAATGTTTTTATTGGATGCTGTGAACCACTTTAAGCTGATAGGCTGAATAAATGCTTAAATAGTCAATTGGTTTAGAATGTGATAGTCTGAAGAAGTGATATTTTTATTGTGACAGTGCTTTCTCTGTTTGTTTTATATAATAAAAGTTTTGTTTCATGGCTGTGTGGTTTGGTGCCTTGTTATTTTATTTGGATTTATTACGTTGTACTCTGAATTGAACCTTTGTCCAGTACCTAGCCTTACCTTGAATTTTATAGTGTGTGCATTTCTGATGTGTGTCATCATCCATGGTTCCAGGGTGTAGCCAGCATCCCCCAGTAAATGGCCATGTGGGATGTCCCCCCTAGCAAACATCTGGTACAGCTGTGATGCTTGCCAGCTACGAGAGTTGTGATAACTGCCAGGGCTGCCAGCACACACATTCAGAATATTTCCCAGGGCATTGCACACAACTTGGCAGTTGATGGAGTTGTACCTCTTGCAGTTAATGTAGATTCTACCCTGCTCACCAGGTGGTGCCTTGATCACAGGATCATAGGAAGTTACTAGGCTAATGGCCCTGAGGCCCTTATAAGCCTAGCCAAGAGTTTAGCCCATATTTAGACAAGTCAGCATGTGTACATAAGTGCAGTCTATGGCACCCAGTACTTCAGGGTAGTGTGCTACACAGTAGAAGTGTTGCATATTGCTGGCCCTCACCTCAGGGGAGATGGGAAAAGATATGTGCTCACTGACATGTGGTAGCACAGCATCCAGGAACTGATGAAGTATACTGGATTCAGATACCTGTGACACCCCCATCATGTCCCCAATTGGTCTTTGAAAAGTACCTGTAACTAGTATCATAAGGGCTACACATACCTTTGAAAAACTTAACGAACCAAGAAGGATTAGCACACTGGTACCAAAAATTTAAGTATAACAATAAACAAAGCAGTACTTGTGTGCGAAGTGAGTTTAAAGATGCTCAAGCATGACAGTTTTGAAAACCGGCATAGAACTCAAACCTGTTACGAAACTTGCACACTGTTGTAGGTGCTTCAAGCAGAGTAAGTCAAAAGGTGTACAAATGCTAAATAGCTGGCAGAGCAGTATCCAGATAAAAATGATAATTCACAGACGATAATCCAAATCCGTTTAATACATGTAGGAAGGCAGAACACAGAACAAAGATTAGCGCTTTCACTCACGAGCTTCATCAGATCTTACATAAGACAGGTGATTTCAACCCTTTATATATTAAAAGCAATTCAAAAAAGCAAATTAATTAAATTGAATAATGATATGAATTGGTTGAACAGTGTAGACACATAGTCTGCGTTTAAAGAGACATAACTAAAAACAGTTTCAAAATATACAACTGCATACGCTGTTACAAAACAGTTTCTTTGAAATATACAACATATAACTAAAGATCACAGAATACATACTACCATGGTAACCAGTTTAAATAGACAATAAAAGCAGTGTATTAAAAACATATGTAATAAAGTGCCCAAATAAATGTACAACTATGAAATCCTTGTGTATAGGCTTTCTAACCTGTGTAGAAAAATAATGTATATGTAAGTATCACATGAAATCTGAAAACCCTTTAGGGAAAAACGTATCTGCATGAATATGTGAATGAATGAATAAATGAATCAATGAATATATAAATGTGTAAATATATGTAGTATATGAAATATGCAAAGTGTATAATGGAATGTAATATAAAGTATACATGTATGAGGATGAGATGATTGTGTAGTAAATGGTATATTGTAAACAGACTGGGTCCAGTGATAAGAGTATATTTATATAAAAGCAGAGATGAGTGTAGAATAAGGACTATAAATGATTTGATGAAAGTGGGATATGATGGATACTATTATTTAATATGTCTGCGTTGTCTTAAATGTGGCTTTATCGAGGCTCTCTCATTCAGACCATGCCCTTGTCTGCTCTTAATAGAATAATCCAGCCACTCTCTTTGCTCTCCGTATAACATCTCACGTTACCCCTCTTACATTTGGTATTATCACTTCCAAGACCCTAAACGTGAATGTGTGGCATTCACCAGCTTCTAGAACATGCTTAGCTAGAGCATTGTTGATATTTTGTTTCCTGATGTTATAACAGTGCTCTCTTATCCTGTCTCGTAGGCATCTATTAGTTTTACCAACGTAGAAGGATGAACAAATTGAGCATACAGCTAAGTATACCACATTGTTGGTCATGCAGTCAGCTTTAGCATTAATAATAAATTCTTTATCAAGGTCTGGGTGTATAAAGCTGGAACTGGTATTTATTAGTGAACAAAGTTACAATGTCCACAGGGGTTGGTGGTGTATATAGTCTCATTGTCCCTTTTAACTGTATTGTAGCATAATAGTCTTTTAAGATTCATCTTATTTCTATATAAAAACAGTGGTTTCTCACCTACTATATCCTTGATAGCATCATCATTTGTTAAAATATCCCAATACTTGTTGATAATTAATCTAACTTCATTATTATCTCTTGTGAAATATGTTGAGAATTTAACTTTATTAGAATTGGTATTCGAATTCATAACTATTGGGACGGGAGGTCCAAAATATGGAGCCCCTTTTGTAGAGCGTATGTCAGGTGTAATATGTAGATGTTCTTCTATCTCTTTTGATCTATAGCCCTTACTAATAACTGATCCTTCAAGTCATTAATGTCTCTCTCTAGGCCTATGTCATTAGAATTCATTCTAGCCATCCTCAATGCTTGCCCTTTCATAATATTTCTAAAAGCGTGGTGCATGCTAGTTCTAAACAGTAACATGTTCCTATGGCAACTTTTTCTAAAATTCCAGTATTCAGGGCTCCACAAGGCAACTTCTCAATAAAAGATCTAAGAATTCCATTCTAGTCATGTTATATTGAGTTGTGAATTTGAGGCACTCAGTCAGATGATTAATAGTTGTAATAAATTTCTCTAAATCACTAGGCGTTCCTTTCCATAAAATAAATAAATCATCCACAAAGCGCCTATAAAAATAGACATTTGGTTGAAATAAGGGATTCTCAAATAGTATTGATTCTTCCCAATAGGCCAAAAACATGTTGGCGTAGCTATTGGCACATGGTGTGCCCATAGCTTCTATATTTTGCCATCAAACATGAAAGCATTGTTTTCTAAAATTAGCTCAAGAAAGTGTATTATAAGATCAATGAATATTTCAGAATACTCACTATGCTTTCTAAGATAACATGTAATATATGCTAGGCCTAGTTCATTTGGGATTATAGTAAAAAGTGACTGTACATCAAGCGTAACCAGAATCAATGTATCCATATCTGTATAATCTTTCACCCTGTCATATAGATCTAACAAAAACTGTTTAGAGTCTTTCAATACATAGGGGTTGTTGTTTAAAATACATCTCAGATGTTTTTCAATGAAGACAGAGATATGCTCAGTCACCCAACCTCTTCCTGAGACTATAGGTCTCATGGGTGGATCTGTATAACTCTTGTGAATTTTAGGGAGACCCTGTATGATAGGAATGATGGGTGCTGGAATGTAAAGATATTCATATAGGTCCTTGTCAATCAAGCCACTTTTGTAAATATCAGTTAGAACATCTTGCACATAAATACACATGTTATTAATGGATGTCATACATTCATTGACATAAAATTTATCTGACAACATGTTGTTCATCTTACATATATAATGGTCAGTATCCAAAATAACTATCCTGAACCTTTATCAGCTGGTCTAATAGTTATCTCAGGAGTATTCTTTAATTTATTTAAACTGACCCTCTCATTGTGTGTCAAATTATCAAATCCCCTTTTATTAGTTGAGATGTGTTGTTTTTTATTATTATAAAACCTATGGAGTTCTTCCTCAGTTAGTTTAAAATAAGTTTCCACCAAAGGGTGGTTACTAGGTATAAAATCACTTAAATTCTTAAAAATAAAGGGTTTATTTTTACTAGATGGTGGAGTGGATGCTATAAGTTCATCTTTAGATTCAAACATATACTTTAACATTAAATTACGACAAAACACCTTAAGATCTAGAACTGTATCAATAACATTGCTATTGGTGTGTGGTATGAAATTCAACCCCTTATTCAGGAGCTTGATATCATCCTCTAATAGTTCTAGCTTGGATAAATTAAAATTAATCCTTGTGACCGCTGTTCCACATTTTCTTTATAGTGGTATGATAGAGGGGTTAAGCCTGACATTTTCCTTTTTGTCTCCCTCTGCTCATTGATCTGGATCTCCTCTGTCCCTTGTCCTGGCGTATGGCTAAAGGGAGCGTTAGATCAATTCCTGAACCAGAAGTGTGAGCTTTATCCTTTATTTTAGGTTTAACAGCAGGCGTGGTTGTGTTCTTGTCCCTGCTGTTAGTGCTAATAATATTAACACAGGGTATAGATTCTGATTATTAACAGAACCTCCATGTGTTAAATGTATGACATCTGATGAGTCACTACATATGTTAATTGTATCATATTCAGGTGTTATAACCTCACTTGGTGTTCCTGCTGAATGATTGTGTACATTTATACCAGGTGGAGCAGGAACATTACTATAATCAGGAATGTTCTCAGCTGAACATATATCGAATTCTTAGGCGGTGTTTTCTTATTCATACTTGTGGATTTATTTGAAAAGTTTTCTGTGCTCACATTAGTGTGGCTACTAGGAGAGTTACTAGTCCTATTGTTATAATGTTGCTGTGTGATGTCATCTACATTATTTGTAGTATTGGTTTGTCTTTCAAGCATGTGCCCAGAGGACTGTACATTCCTAGTGGCAAGATTGTCATCAGGAACATATCTGGGCCAAGTGAAGGCGTTCCCTGTTCTAAAATCCTAAAATCCTAGATATTTTATTCTTCTTCTGTTGTAACAGTTTATGTTCATATGCAGAGACACAATCTAATATATTGTCAAACAACTCACTAATGGTACATTCTGGAAAATCATTGAACAGTTCCAACTGTTTAATTTTAATATTATCTATCAATGTCTTTTCTTCCGGTAGAAAAAAGTCAATTAGAAGCTTTAAGTACTTACAGCTGGTTTCTATATTTATTCGTTGCCATAATGCCAAAAGTTCAGGATAATCCTTTCCTTGGCTGGGCATGGAAAAACCCTAAGTCCACGTGGTATGATGTTATGTTGTAAGCAAAACTCAAAGTGAAACCTTTGGGTTTGTAGTCTTTTCAGTTTATAAAAATCCTTTTCTATGTCACCTAGGAGTTTATTCAGTCTTTCCATGTCTGCAGCTGGTAGCCCATCGTCTGTTGTGGCATCGTTTGTTTCCAGGAACCATGCTGGTATGGATGTCCCATTTAAATATTTCAAAAAGCGTGTTGTGAGATTTTCTTTACCCCGATATTCACCTCTGGGTCTCATCGTATTGCCTGTACCATGAACGCCTTGGTGTACACCTCGTGGCTTGTACGGCAATTCTATCTCCGTCATGGTTGTGATCCTAATAAAAACGCTAATCTTTGTTCTGTGTTCTGCCTTCCTACATGTATTAAACGGATTTGGATTATCGTCTGTGAATTATCATTTTTATCTGGATACTGCTCTGCCAGCTATTTAGCATTTGTACACCTTTTGACTTACTCTGCTTGAAGCACCTACAACAGTGTGCAAGTTTCGTAACAGGTTTGAGTTCTATGCCGGTTTTCAAAACTGTCATGCTTGAGCATCTTTAAACTCACTTCGCACACAAGTACTGCTTTGTTTATTGTTATACTTAAATTTTTGGTACCAGTGTGCTAATCCTTCTTGGTTCGTTAAGTTTTTCAGTGTATTTTAGAATTTTTAAACAAACCATAAGGAAAGTGAGTGTTACTTGAACATTGAGACTCACGTTGTTTTGTTTACAACGTATGAACATTACGCAAAAGCCAGTACCGTTTTTCAAAACTGAACTTTCAGCGTTTTTATTAGGATCACAACCATGACGGAGATAGAATTGCCGTACAAGCCACGAGGTGTACACCAAGGCGTTCATGGTACAGGCAATACGATGAGACCCAGAGGTGAATATCGGGGTAAAGAAAATCTCACAACACGCTTTTTGAAATATTTAAATGGGACATCCATACCAGCATGGTTCCTGGAAACAAACGATGCCACAACAGACGATGGGCTACCAGCTGCAGACATGGAAAGACTGAATAAACTCCTAGGTGACATAGAAAAGGATTTTTATAAACTGAAAAGACTACAAACCCAAAGGTTTCACTTTGAGTTTTGCTTACAACATAACATCATACCACGTGGACTTAGGGTTTTCCATGCCCAGCCAAGGAAAGGATTATCCTGAACTTTTGGCATTATGGCAACGAATAAATATAGAAACCAGCTGTAAGTACTTAAAGCTTCTAATTGACTTTTTCTACGGAAGAAAAGACATTGATAGATAATATTAAAATTAAACAGTTGGAACTGTTCAATGATTTTCCAGAATGTACCATTAGTGAGTTGTTTGACAATATATTAGATTGTGTCTCTGCATATGAACATAAACTGTTACAACAGAAGAAGAATAAAATATCTAGGGATTTTAGGGATTTTAGAACAGGGAACGTCTTCACTTGGCCCAGATATGTTCCTGATGACAATCTTGCCACTAGGAATGTACAGTCCTCTGGGCACATGCTTGAAAGACAAACCAATACTACAAATAATGTAGATGACATCACACAGCAACATTATAACAATAGGACTAGTAACTCTCCTAGTAGCCACACTAATGTGAGCACAGAAAACTTTTCAAATAAATCCACAAGTATGAATAAGAAAACACCGCCTAAGAATTCCGATATATGTTCAGCTGAGAACATTCCTGATTATAGTAATGTTCCTGCTCCACCTGGTATAAATGTACACAATCATTCAGCAGGAACACCAAGTGAGGTTATAACACCTGAATATGATACAATTAACATATGTAGTGACTCATCAGATGTCATACATTTAACACATGGAGGTTCTGTTAATAATCAGAATCTATACCCCTGTGTTAATATTATTAGCACTAACAGCAGGGACAAGAACACAACCACGCCTGCTGTTAAACCTAAAATAAAGGATAAAGCTCACACTTCTGGTTCAGGAATTGATCTAACGTTCCTTTAGCCATACGTCAGGACAAGGGACAGAGGAGATCCAGATCAATGAGCAGAGGGAGACAAAAAGGAAAATGTCAGGCGAACCCTCTATCATACCACTATAAAGAAAATGTGGAACAGCGGTCACAAGGATTAATTTTAATTTATCCAAGCTAGAACTATTAGAGGATGATATCAAGCTCCTGAATAAGGGGTTGAATTTCATACCACACACCAATAGCAATGTTATTGATACAGTTCTAGATCTTAAGGTGTTTTGTCGTAATTTAATGTTAAAGTATATGTTTGAATCTAAAGATGAACTTATAGCATCCACTCCACCATCTAGTAAAAATAAACCCTTTATTTTTAAGAATTTAAGTGATTTTATACCTAGTAACCACCCTTTGGTGGAAACTTATTTTAAACTAACTGAGGAAGAACTCCATAGGTTTTATAATAATAAAAAACAACACATCTCAACTAATAAAAGGGATTTGATAATTTGACACACAATGAGAGGGTCAGTTTAAATAAATTAAAGAATACTCCTGAGATAACTATTAGACCAGCTGATAAAGGTTCAGGGATAGTTATTTTGGATACTGACCATTATATATGTAAGATGAACAACATGTTGTCAGATAAATTTTATGTCAATGAATGTATGACATCCATTAATAACATGTGTATTTATGTGCAAGATGTTCTAACTGATATTTACAAAAGTGGCTTGATTGACAAGGACCTATATGAATATCTTTACATTCCAGCACCCATCATTCCTATCATACAGGGTCTCCCTAAAATTCACAAGAGTTATACAGATCCACCCATGAGACCTATAGTCTCAGGAAGAGGTTGGGTGACTGAGCATATCTCTGTCTTCATTGAAAAACATCTGAGATGTATTTTAAACAACAACTATGTATTGAAAGACTCTAAACAGTTTTGTTAGATCTATATGACAGGGTGAAAGATTATACAGATATGGATACATTGATTCTGGTTACGCTTGATGTACAGTCACTTTTTACTATAATCCCAAATGAACTAGGCCTAGCATATATTACATGTTATCTTAGAAAGCATAGTGAGTATTCTGAAATATTCATTGATCTTATAATACACTTTCTTGAGCTAATTTTAGAAAACAATGCTTTCATGTTTGATGGCAAAATATATAGACAATGTGAGGGCGTAGCTATGGGCACACCATGTGCCAATAGCTACGCCAACATGTTTTTGGCCTATTGGGAAGAATCAATACTATTTGAGAATCCCTTATTTCAACCAAATGTCTATTTTTATAGGCGCTTTGTGGATGATTTATTTATTTTATGGAAAGGAACGTCTAGTGATTTAGAGAAATTTATTACAACTATTAATCATCTGACTGAGTGCCTCAAATTCACAACTCAATATAACATGACTAGAATGGAATTCTTAGATCTTTTTATTGAGAAGTTGCCTTGTGGAGCCCTGAATACTGGAATTTTTAGAAAAAGTTGCCATAGGAACATGTTACTGTTTAGAACTAGCATGCACCCGACGTACGTTTTTAGAAATATTATGAAAGGGCAAGCATTGAGGATGGCTAGAATGAATTCTAATGACATAGGCCTAGAGAGAGACATTAATGACTTGAAGGATCAGTTATTAGTAAGGGGCTATAGATCAAAAGAGATAGAAGAACATCTACATATTACACCTGACATACGCTCTACAAAGGGGCTCCATATTTTGGACCTCCCGTCCCAATAGTTATGAATTCGAATACCAATTCTAATAAAGTTAAATTCTCAACATATTTCACAAGAGATAATAATGAAGTTAGATTAATTATCAACAAGTATTGGGATATTTTAACAAATGATGATGCTATCAAGGATATAGTAGGTGAGAAACCACTGTTTTTATATAGAAATAAGATGAATCTTAAAAGACTATTATGCTACAATACAGTTAAAAGGGACAATGAGACTATATACACCACCAACCCCTGTGGACATTGTAACTTTTGTTCACTAATAAATACCAGTTCAGCTTTATACACCCAGACCTTGATAAAGAATTTATTATTAATGCTAAAGCTGACTGCATGACCAACAATGTGGTATACTTAGCTGTATGCCCAATTTGTTCATCCTTCTACGTTGGTAAAACTAATAGATGCCTACGAGACAGGATAAGAGAGCACTGTTATAACATCAGGAAACAAAATATCAACAATGCTCTAGCTAAGCATGTTCTAGAAGCTGGTGAATGCCACACATTCACGTTTAGGGTCTTAAGTGATAATACCAAATGTAAGAGGGGTAACGTGAGATGTTATACGAGAGCAAGAGAGTGGCTGGATTATTCTATTAAGAGCAGACAAGGGGCATGGTCTGAATGAGAGAGCCTCGATAAAGCCACATTTAAGACAACGCAGACATATTAAATAATAGTATCCATCATATCCCACTTTCATCAAATCATTTATAGTCCTTATTCTACACTCATCTCTGCTTTTATATAAATATACTCTTATCACTGGACCCAGTCTGTTTACAATATACCATTTACTACACAATCATCTCATCCTCATACATGTATACTTTATATTACATTCCATTATACACTTTGCATATTTCATATACTACATATATTTACACATTTATATATTCATTGATTCATTTATTCATTCATTCACATATTCATGCAGATACGTTTTTTTCCCTAAAGGGTTTTCAGATTTCATGTGATACTTACATATACATTATTTTTCTACACAGGTTAGAAAGCCTATACACAAGGATTTCATAGTTGTACATTTATTTGGGCACTTTATTACATATGTTTTTAATACACTGCTTTTATTGTCTATTTAAACTGGTTACCATGGTAGTATGTATTCTGTGATCTTTAGTTATATGTTGTATATTTCAAAGAAACTGTTTTGTAACAGCGTATGCAGTTGTATATTTTGAAACTGTTTTTAGTTATGTCTCTTTAAACGCAGACTATGTGTCTACACTGTTCAACCAATTCATATCATTATTCAATTTAATTAATTTGCTTTTTTGAATTGCTTTTAATATATAAAGGGTTGAAATCACCTGTCTTATGTAAGATCTGATGAAGCTCGTTGTGAGTGAAAGCGCTAATCTTTGTTCTGTGTTCTGCCTTCCTACATGTATTAAACGGATTTGGATTATCGTCTGTGAATTATCATTTTTATCTGGATACTGCTCTGCCAGCTATTTAGCATTTGTACACCTTTTGACTTACTCTGCTTGAAGCACCTACAACAGTGTGCAAGTTTCGTAACAGGTTTGAGTTCTATGCCGGTTTTCAAAACTGTCATGCTTGAGCATCTTTAAACTCACTTCTACACATACCTTTGTTTCACTGGGCCGGATTCCCCTCTGTTGGCTCTGGCTCTGAGTTGAGAGCGGCAGAACTCAGTGAGTTCTTGTAATATGCCCTTGTCCACCCTGTAGTGCTCTACAATCTCCAGCTCATGTAGTTTCTGGAAGGTTACCCTGGGCCTGAGCACTCTTCTCCTTCACCTGTTGTCAGCAACACCAGCAGCATTGACTTCAACGTCTAGCACATACAGATGTAGCAGGTCTGCAGCATCCCCTAGCATTATCACAGTTAAAATTCCCAAGTCTGTACTCCAATGGTCCAGTGTATTGGGGAAAAATCAGAATGTGGGGTGTATGCATGCTTTATACAGGTATGCTGTAAGTCCAGCATGTGTGATTGGCTAATTATTAGGCATTTCACCTGCCTAGAATGTAGCCAACATCATTTAATGGCCCTACTTTATTGCATGACATGGTGCTATGAGCCACGCTGAGCAACATAGCTTATACAAAAGTCAAAATCAATAATTGAATATATCCAGTTTTAATTACTTACTGCCTACATCATCACTGTGACTGGGGTGATCTTTCCACGTGAACACACTCAGCTATGCAGAGCACCATGCAAACATGCGCACAGAGAATTAAAAAATCTTAAAAGTAATGAGACACCTCCTGCTCCTCGCTGGCATTCACAGCCAGTGGAAATATTAACATGGTGTAGGAGGCTACATGAAAGGGATTTGTGAACACAGTTGCTCCTTTAACTGATTCAAGAAATTCACCTCATTTGCATACATATCCATGCTGACAGCCTGGAAACTATACGGTTCATAGCTGTATGACCTGGGCAACAGAACCATTGCACCATTGTATGCCCTGACACAACTTCTTATAATAAATTTCTGACAGATATCATAAAATGCTTTTTTTTCCTATTTTTTTTTTTTAATTTTCAATTTAGCATGTTTGCATACTGCAACACATAGCACAAACATGCCAAAATTATTAAAAATATATATTTTTACATATTCCTTTCCTTTTTCAGATATCCACAATGTAAATTTTGAACATATAAGTATGTCCATATTTCTGATGTTTTGCATCTCCTTCTGTCCGTGTAGACGTCTGTACATGGAAAAGTTCTGTGTAGAGGGGTGTGGCCAAGATGGGCACTGACTAGCAGCATTTTTTTCCAGCTCTGCCAGTTTTCATATTCCTGACAGGAATTAAACATAAAAAAACAATCTAAATGGACTTATTTTGACATATTTCAACTCCTATCCACCTATTTGTGGATTGTATTGAAAAAATATAATCTTTTTCTGAATTTTTCCTGCCAAAATCTTCAGACAAATATCTATAACTTCTTTGACTGAGAGATGAGTCACACTAAGAGCAATTCTTCAGAATCTTCTCTTAAGAAAGGGCTTTCATCGTTGTCTTCTACTCTGCAAGAGATGTCTCTAAAATTAGACAAAATGGACGCAAAATAGATGTTTTTGAACAGAAATGTTCAAAGCAGATGGACTTAATTCATAAAAAACTGCAGCTTCAGAAATCCCAAATTTCTGACATAGAGCAGTCTCTCACTGATGTGGATGGAAGATTTCAGGAGGGTGAGAATAACATTTAATTTCTTTTGAAACAGAACACTATCCTACAAAATAAATTAGATGATTTAGAAAACAGATCACGAAGGAATAATATACGGATTTTTGGTCTGCCAAACAACATAGAAGGAACTAATATGGTGAGTTTTTTTAACTACATGGTTACCAACAGTTTTGAATCTTCCTGAAGCCCTTTCATATGGGATTGAAAGGGCACACAGATCCATTGTCTCATCTCCAAATAAAAATGTTCCCAGATCTGTTCTAGTGAAATTAATTTCAACTCAAGATAAAGAACTTGTGCTGAAAACTGCATGGTCCAAATCTCCTATAAAAATAAATGACAGTATTGTACACTTTGACAATGACTATTCTTCTGCAGTTATTTCCAAAAGAAATCTCTTTCAACCTCTTATAAAAGAACTCAAAAAGAACCAGATAAAAGTGCATCTCCTGTTTCCAGCCAGACTGAAATTATTTCTTACAGATAGAATTAAAACCTTTGAAGACCTTGATTCTGCTATTTCTTTTATAAAATCAAAAACATTGATAGATAAAATAGAGGAAATGGAATTTCATTAAAAAGAATTGCGGAGAATGGATCTTGGAAATCTTCAGAGAGGAAGAAAAGGTTGAAAGATAAATGACTGTTTTCTTTATTATTACATTGACATTCAGTTACGTGTCTTATTTTCTTCATCTGTTTTGAAATTCTTATTATATTTATTCCAGGTGGTAAGGAAATCTTTCATTTCAAAAGTAATTTAATTTAACTTATTCCGAACACTTGATAATAAGGTACAGTTTAAAAACTAATCTGTGTTTATAGATTGGGGGATTAATGGTAATTTTGTCTGTTTGTCTGAGTTTAGGGTAACTTTGTATCAGTTGGTTAACACTTGGTGATACTGGGTGTTTGAGATGCTTTATGTGTGCCTCTTTATATTTTGCTTTACTGCTGTTTATTTTTATTTTTTTTTTTATTGAATGACTGGCTTATGTTATGGTTTCAGGGTGCTTTATTGCTGTACAGATGGTTGTAGGGCTCTCAGGATTTAAGTGTCTGAATTTCACTACTGTTAACAGTGTTGCAGTTTGTGGAGAAGCTTTTGTGACTTTTTTTGCTAGCTGTTCACTTATGGGATAAGATCCATGCTGTCATATTATACAGGGTTCCCGCTAAAAAAGTTAAGCTTCACTAGAACTACAGAATGAAGTCTTGAGCCCTTTTGATTTGAAAGCTCATAATTCTTAACGATAGCAAAGCTGTAGAGCTATCAAGACAGTTATGAACTTTGACCTGTTTAGGGCAGGAAGTTGTTAGACTGTTAAAACGCTCACTTTGGTGACTACATTGTAAAACGCGAACTTCAGTCTTCAGGTGCCTAAATATGTAACGACACATTTGAAACAGTGTTCCTTTATGAAGTTCAAAATATTTAGTAAAAGCAATGAGCAGTTTTAAAAGAAAGTGATTGTTTACTGTGTATATTCACCAGCTTGAGTTAATCCAGGCAATCGCTCAGTAAAAGATTTTCATTATATTTTAAAGTGGTGCTTGTGACTCACTGATGCTAGCCACCCCACACCTTTATATTCACCCATGCACACTCGATTGTGTGTGAGAGTGGAGGGACAGTGCTAATATTATCACCTTTTTGGAAACACATGAGAATTCACAGGGCAAATCATACCCACAGCTTGCTCAAGGGATTGGATTTCACTGCCGTGCCAAAATAAAAGTTCTGTGTGTAGATATAATGTTGTCCCATGCACTGCTTCAAAGGCAAAATGAGACTTTTCTGCCTATATTAGTGGACATTTAGGAAATATTTTGGTATTGATGGTTTGATTGGTAGTCTCTTAATTGTGTTCTGCGTTGGCGCCTCTATTTCCCCATAGGAGTTTGACAAGTCTGCCCTAGATGTTGTGAACCGGGCACACAACTATCTTTCGAGATCGTAGTGTTGCACCAGTTGTGTGGTCACAGAGACAAGTTAGAAGAGTCCAAACAAAATCCTTGTCTGGTCAGCATTTACAACAGTAAACCAAATTAAGTTCAGTATTGATTTATTTACAATCCAGTATCTTTTCAAGATCTACTAGAAAGGATAATCTGCTTTTTTCTACTTTATCATACAGCTGAGAGTAGAGCGTGCGTTCTTGTAAGTTTCTTTAGATTTTTAGACAACTAAGGTGAAGCTCTCATATACCTTCTAGTATATGTGACACTGATACGACCTTCTGTCCGCACCTGAGTTTATGATGTATCATGTTTTTTTTCTAGATAGTAGATTACAGCTAATTTCTAGTTCTTTTGGGAGGTGGGTAAACAACTAATACAGGGACTGCTATGATAGTAAATTATTTCTGTCAGACTTTGGATGGACTCTTACTAACTGTGGGTAACAAAGACTCAGTGCCACATACAATTCTTATTACATATGCTGTTTTGACTGAGGGACCCAAGGGGACTTCCAAGATTGTGTGTTTCAGCATTCTCTTTACCATAAGGAAGTAATCTCACTCATTTACTGAAGACAATGTTTGGGAGAAGGAGTGAAAAATGCCAGTCAGTACTCACCTACTTACTTCCCTATCTATAAATAACAATACATTATATAAGTATAGTTCTGCACAATGCTCAGGTTCATGGTATTATTTCTAATGATTTATTTCTGTCTCACTATTGTAGCAGACGTTTAGCTCAGTGATTCTTTTTTTGGATGACTGGATTGTTATAACTTAATACATGTTGCTATTGATTGTATTCTTGCTGAATTTATAACAGTAATGATTAGATCTCCCCTGTTTCTGGCTTGTTGTTATCTTCAATGTTCTGATTTTTGGGGTTAAAAGTATAAATATGCTGGAGTCAGATTTAGTAGGGTGGTATGGCTTCTGTGATATGTGATGGGGGTTTGATGCAGAAATGCCTAATTATTCACTTTAATTTCTACGAACATTAGGATGGCATTCTTTAATATTTTTTTCTCAGGCAGATGGTTACAGTATTGGCAAACATGGAATCATAAATTTCATTTCCTTCTAGTTTTATACATATTAAAGAAGCATTTGATTTAAATGCTAACGTTATTTACAGCACATGCATATTTTTAAGTTCTATTATGTTCATGTTTGTATAAATTATATCTTCAGGACTGAATTAAATTTCTGTAGGTAAAGTGGTCATCTGAACATTATATTGTAATATATTAGTAAAATATTCGTTAGAGGGAATTAAGTCCTATTCAACATGTACTACTCTATTCAACTATCATAATAGATATTTTAATAGATCTTCTTATACTTACATCCTTAGTCAGTTTACAATTTTTCATAACATTTATTATCTTAGTTCAGTCATTGTTAAAGAGTACTATTCCTGTGTTGTTTATCTTTCAACACTCATACTATATTTCAATGGAGACCTTTTATACTTTATAATTATATTTCAAAACTTGATTTTTAGGAAACTCTGTTTGCATTTACTAGGCTGTTTGAATCAATAATATGTTTATGTACCTAGTTTATGAGAAATTATAACATTTGAACAATAGTTAAGATTTTAGAGTTTATTTTATATTACTACATAAAAAGGTATTCAGTATTTAGATACCATGTTTTGTCTGAAGCCAATGTTCTATTCATTTATTATGGCGGAGAGGACTTAAATGCTGTTGTTGAGAGGGTGGTAGATTCAAACAGTATTCTGTATGAATCAGGAGTCTTTTGGACTCCATGAAGAGGGAGAAGGTGTACTCAAATTTATTTTTCCTGTATATAGTTTCTATTAGCTATCTTTTAGTGTCTGAAACAGTTATTTATTTGATTTACATATTAATTTTATATCATTTGGAACACAACTGGATTAAGTTTCATATAATTACAGTAAAGACATATAAATACTTGATTACTTCTAGTCATCTACAAATATATAATACTAGTAATATGAATTATTTCCACAAATGTCTACATTAAAATGTATTTCCATTAATATCAATGGTTTTAATAACAGCTGCAAAAGAGGGAATCTATATAAATATCTGAACCTGTTTAATTCTAATCTTGTTCTTCTACAAGAAATGTATTTACTAAAGAAAGATATAGATAGACTTAATAACAAGAAGTATACAGTACTATCTAGTTCACATCATCAACAAAAAAAAGAGGGGAGTTGCTATTTTATGGAATAACTCCCTTCCTTATTCTAAAATATTAGATACATATAATGATGACAATGGTATGTTATGTGCAGTTATTCTAGAACTTAACAAAAAAAATATACAATTATTAATGCTTACTGGATTCCTGGGATAGGTACTCATACAGTTAAACAACAGCTAAAGCAAGTAATTCAATTCTCCAAAGGGAATATCATACTAGCAGGAGACTTTAATTGTATAGTAAAGGAAAATTATTCTACTGCTTTCAGGAAGAGAATGATTTCATCTCCAGCTAAAAACTTGACTGAATTTGCTAAATTTTTCAATATTAAAGACATAAATGATTTTGCAGATACAAGTTCACTTTTTTACACATATTTCTCACCAAGATTTAGCACATATTCTAGAATTGACAGAATATATATTTCAAATCAATTAATTAAAAATGTAATTAAAGTTAAAGTTCATTCATGCCCACTTTCTGATCATAATGCAATAACCTTTGAACTGCTTTTACATTCTAGCTATTATCCTCAAATTAAAAGAATACCTGCATATCTTACTAATTTATCTGATTTTAGAGATTTTGTAATTTCTGAAGTTAATAATTTTATTAAATTTAATAATTCTGAAGACACATCTGTTATTTATATATGGGATGCTCTGAAAGCAAACTTATATGGAAGAATAATTAATTGGTACATAAATAAGAGATAGTTTTGGGATAAGGAACTAAAAACCCTTCAAGAAAAGATTGACAAAGTTAAATTACAAAAACAGACAAGTAAGTCTAACAATACAGAATATATTAATGCCCTAAACAATAAATACTTAGAAATATTAAATCATAAGACTAAGATTAGTTTAGAGAGATTTAGACACATAAACTTTTCTACTAATCCTAAATCTCTTAAGAAGCTAGCAATTAAAAATAAGAAATTAAACAAATTGTATCATATTAGAGAGATTTACTCTAGTAAAAGGAAAAAGATGGTAACTAATATAAAAGATATTTTAAATGAATTTAGACATTTTTTTACTGAAATTAATCAGAAACCAACTATTATGGACTTGAAACAAAAAATAAGCACCTTTATTAAGAAACATACTAAGAATAAATTATAAGAACAGCAAATTAAAGCATTAGATAAACCAATCTCACTCATAGAGATTAAAAAAACAATCAATAAATTAAAACAAAATAAGGCCCATGGTAATGATGGAATCATTCCAGAACTTTATAAATTATTTCCCAATGAATCACTTCTTATACTACAGCAAGTTTTCTCTCAATGTCAGGATTTCTTTAATATTCCTCCCTCCTGGAAATATACTCTCATTTCCCAAATCTTAAAAACAGATAAAGATCCTTCTAAATGTTCTTCTTAGAGACCAATTTCTCTTTTAAATGTTGATTATAAAATTTGTATGTCCATTTATACCAATAGGCTTAAAAAAATTCTTCCTAGTCTAGTAGATGATGATCAGATGGGTTTTGTTGTAAACAGGAATATATTTGATAGTATTAAAAGGGTTTTAACTATCATTGATTACGCAACCAAATCTAATAAGAATTTAACCTTAATAAGTTTATACATAAATTGTGCCTTTGATTCAGTCAACTGGGATTATGTATTTCTTACCTTAAAGGCCTACAACTTCTCTGAAAGTTTCATTAATTTAATTTCTCATTTATATAAAGGTAGTTGTGCATATATCACAATTGGCCCATATTTATCACAAAATATTCCGATCTATAAAGGAACTAAACAAGTCTGTACCCTTTCTCCCTTGTTTTTTATGCTTTTAATGGAACCCTTAGCTAATTATATAAGAATGAACCCGAACATTAAAGGAATAGAACTGAATACAGAAATAACTTCCAAAGTACAACTCTTTTCAGATGACACACTTCTTAGAGTTGATGGAACTAATTCAGCTTTAAAAGCCACTTTTGATTTTATGGAATTCTTTCAAAAAAATCAGGTTTATTTTTTAATGGTGATAAAACAAAAATTCTCTCTATAACTTCTGACACTACTCTTTGGAATCAGAAATATATCAAATATTTAGTCAAATCAGAAGGCTTAAATTACTTAGGTATTATATTAACTGACAATTTAAATTATGCTAATTGCATTTCTTCTATTAACAATCTAATATTTAAGTGGAAATATTTTTTTGTTTTCAATGGATGAAAAACTTTCAATTATTAAAATGATTATTCTACCTAAGATACTTTATGTTGTTCAATCTATTTCTTTAATGCCTCCAAAAACATTAATTAGAGAATTTAATAGATTGAGCTTGAAATTTTTATGGCAAACCTAGGATATCCCTTACACATCATTTGAAAGATTGGTCCCTAGGTAGTATAGGTTTTCCAGATATAGAACTCTACATTATTTCTTCTATGATTAGGACCTTCTTACTATTATTAAATGGATATTATTCAGCTAAATGGAAGACATTCTAGGAAATTCTGTTTTAATGCAAATGAAGGAACTAACTTTATTTATTTTATTTTATTTATTTTACATTTGTTGACCGGGCTAGTCTGGCTGGATACATGTCCATTTTCAGCAGAGGCCCGGGGAGAAAAGCTCCACTATATACTGGTACATTACATAAAATACATTACTGTAAGATACAACTTATAAGGATCAAAGAACTTATTGAATGTAGGATATTAACAATACAGAAGCATTTTTACAGAAATGTACAGTTCTTAAATTACATCATTTTTACAGAAAATGTATAATACTTAAAATACTAAATACTGTGTAGAATTCCTAATCCCATATTATTAGGAAAAGCAGGAGTAGTCATTTTGAAAAGAAAGAAAGAGGTAGCACATACAACGGTCTATACTATATAGTATTGACAGTTATGATAATACATTTGTGCCAGGGCACCAGTTCTAAGAAATAGAATTGCACAGCAGGGAGCAAAGTGTAGGTTTAAGTGAGAGGGTAGATGACAGGATCCAGAGGTGTATTGAGTAAAGAGAAGAGATGTTATAGGAAAAGTAATCTCTAAGTGGATATAAGGTGAGCTACAGAGGAGGAGTGATACAAGTAGTAGAGACAAGTAGAGAAAGTAATGGAGAGAGCTGTAAAGCTGTAACTTCATTAAACTGTCAATAAATAATACATTTATTTGGATATCCAAATATTACTTTCTCTTAAATAGATTTCCTGATAACTTAACATATTATATGAAACTTTTATTTAAGGACTTCAGAAATTGCATATATAAAAATATAATTTATAAAAATTGGATATTTATTTTGTTTCCAATTGCATATACAAAGGATTGCATTGCCTCTTCCATTATCACTAATATCTTTTTATTGAAAGAAAAAACTTAATTTTTGGTTTTAATTCTTACAAAATGAAAAATTAAGTATATTAGAATATCTAATAATTAATTTTGTTTTAAATAAATCTGAATGGTTGCAACGTCAGTCTCTTAGACAATTTATGATAGATAAAATTAACTTAATCCCTCAATATTCAAGATCATCAATGCCTAATTTAATAAAATTTTTGGTATTTTCTATGCAACAAAATACAGTTTCTGAATGTAAACTCTTCTATATATAGAATAATTAATAAAGAATCAAAAAATGTTTCAGATAATTTCTGGAACTAATTCATTTCAATTAATAAAAAGTCACCTTCTGAATTAGACAAAAAAAATTCTGGAATCACCTAAGTGTACTACATCATCCCTTAGATGGAGAATATATGCTTGGAAATTTATGAACAGAGCTTTTTTCACACCTCATAGATTAGAACTGATTACTAAAAATAGGGTGTTGTGTTGGCGATGTAAATCAAATTCTAAACCTGACTGGTCACACATGTTTTATGATTGTATAACTCTGAGGCAATATTGGGGAAAAATTAATCATCTTTTACAAACATTTTTTAATGATAAGGTTATATTGACCAAATCTTTGATTCTGTTTAACACTCCAGTTCCTAATTGTGTTAAGAAAATTAAATATCCTAGTGTATGGACTGTTTTAACAGTTGCTAGAAAAGTAATAACCAGAAATTGTAAACCTGAATATACTCATTCTTTTGCAGAATTGAAAAATATTGTTATTGAAACCTGTAGTTTAGAAATGATGACTATTTAGTCAAGAACTAATAGAAATCCTTTTTCATATAATTTGTGGTCCAATCTGAAATCCATACTAGATAAAGATTTATGTACTGTTTAAAACAATATTTTATGATTTTTATCAATTCTGTTATGTTTTATCTTTCAGATACTGTTGTAAATATTTTGTTTTGTTGTAGTGTTTATTGGTTTCTGCTTGAAATGCAATTTCTTTGTGAATCTTTGTAAACATTTTGTTTTGTTATAAACCTTAGTAAAAACTGATTTAAAAAAAAGAAAAGTTCTGTGTACACTATGTACATGGACACGGGGTCTACACAGATGCCTTTCTGCTTGTTGGATCACTCCACCTCGGTCATTTGCATAAGATTCACCTGCTTATTAGGTAATTTGCATTACATGGAACTCTCCTTGTTTGCACATGTTTGCACGCCACTAAGTGGTGCTTACTGAATCTAAAAATGTTCGCGATTGTGTACGCATTGCAGCTCAATGTCTACACAAAAGAAAATTGTGTAGGCTTTGTTGAATTCCCCCTTTGGTGTTCTTGTCTGTGCCTCTGAAGTGATTTCCTTGCATCACATGCTATCCAGGCAAAAGATAAGTACTAGTGTTTAAAATTACATTTCCAGAAGCTATTTAAATGATTGACTACTGATTTATTGTTTTATTTGTGGATTTATCTATATTTAAAGCTCAAATTACTGCATTAGTTCAAACTGTCTTGCTATTGGTTTGATTGACTTGAAATTTCTTTGTCTAATTTTGCTAAAGTTATTTTGTGGTAGCATGCATTCTAAAGCAATTTTTTATGCTTTTAAATTAAGAAGACTGGAATATTTCAGCTAGTTTCAGTAGGTGGTATCCTGGTCTATCTGAATTGGAAAACAAAGAAGAAAGCTTTAAGCTCATTCCCACAGAGCTCACCAAACCTTGACATCTTGCCTATGCTTCAAGAGGTGTTTCCACCTAATCTAGTGCCATCCAGGTAAAGATAATTTCTTAAACTGAAATACTGCACTTATTTGTCACTGTTTTTAAGTGACTGCTGCTTGTATTATGCAATTTTCCACATGTAACCATTCAATTTCTGCTACAAATCACTTTCCTCCTTATTGTTTGGTACTTGAACTGTTTTGTCTTGTAGTAATCTTATAGAGCGATGATTTTGCTAGGGAATAAGATGTTTGTTGTTGCATTGCACTTGAGGGTCATTCATCTTGTGGCAGAAGGTGTTTGCCTAGTCTATCTGAGCTGGAAAACATTTTAGAGGGGTACAAAATGTAGTTGTTTATTGGCCAGAGGGCTCAGGAGTTAGATTCCACTTTCATTCCTGCTTAGATGTCCCTTTCATTCCTGCTTCTATAAATTAAGCATGTTTGTACAATTTGCAGTGTTCTGCACATATGCAAGTACCCAAACAATCAAGTTTACCCATAAAACTAGCACTAGGACTGTATCCTGTAATTTAGGGATGTAATATGCAGAGTTAAGCTCAGAGCAGCTAGCTTTCACATCAGATAGCAATAGTACCATATAATATCATTATCTAATACCATATCCTAGCACTATTCAACTCTATTCCATAACACTAGAGATCATCCAAAGAGACTTGTGTAAAACCCAGTCCTCAGTCCATAATAGCCCACCCTAATACAGCTCTGGACAACACAGATATGCAATTTCCAAATGTTTCTGTAGCCAGCTTGATAGGTACTGGCATCCTAAGACAATGTAGCAATTGTCTCATGTTCACAGGAAACCTTTCAATCCTTAAAAACACCAATACGCTAAGCAAGAGATGTACATACACAACCTCCTTGGAAGCAAAAATCCTGCGTACAGAAGGTTGTCAAGAACACACACCATATCCACCACATGTAGTGTCCACATACATAGACCATCTTATGTTGAGGCACTAAAAAGCAATCTTCCCAAACCTCAAAAACTTCCTAAGTGTTAGACATTGCATTTGAACACTTACAATAGTGCATGTACACTTCTATTTTTAGAATATATAGTAAAATATACATTTTTATACTTACAATAATGCATGTACAGCTCTGTTTGTTAGTATATACATATTAAAGGGTTAAACTTTTCTTAGCTAAAAATAAGCAGAAAAATAAAAAAATATATAGTAAAGCAGTTATTACACATGCTTTGGCATCCTACTGTGTGTGGTACAAAATGTTCTGTGACTGAATACAGCTTCAAGAAAAAATACAGATAAGGATAACTTTCTAAACCCAGGTACAAGGACGACTGGAGACAGGAACGACTCCCTAAAACCTTGAAGTAACAAAATGCAGCTTATCAACAAACTGTATGACATCAGGCAAATACCAAAGTAAAAGTTTTCAACAGACTGCATGACATCAAGCAAATTTCAACAGTATTAACATCAAAAGACTGCTTTCATAAACAGGATCCAAATGGCACAAAAAAGTGCATAAAAAGAACAGTGAAACTGAATGGGGAGATCCGATCTTTTTGTTAGATCTGGTATTTATAGGAGCACATTTGTTCTGAGGTAAATGGAGAATGGAAAGTTATCATCTACATCTGTACTGAGAAGCAAACCTTGTACATTAAAAGCTATAGTTGTAACAGTATAGTGCTTGTCATCTGTTACATAGATGCGTTATTTTATTAGTAACTGTGTTTAAGTTGATAAAGCACAGTGCTGTAAAGTATAGCAGCCTGCAAGGCACATTACCTTAAATAGACTTTGATTCAAGCATTCTTAAAATTTATCAGTGGCGAGCCTAGCCTGTATCCGAACACAGGGGGAGTGGTGCCTTGTATAGGGTCACTCCAGTAAAGGCGCAGTAACTTAAATTTATGAGTAAATCCTAAATAGGAGCACTCCAGTTTTATACAGTTTGCAGCAGTACAGTTTTGAGATGTCTGAATCCAGAGTGAGACTGCCATGCAGGAAGGGTGCAGTGCCATAAATTCTCCAAGTTGGTGAGTTCCAAGGTTTCAAATCTGCAACTGCCAGTTTCATTTCACCAGCTTTTTAAGTGACTACAAGGACTTTTCAGCTCTCTACAGCAAGCAGACTGGCCATCTGTCTTTCTGTTGACTGGTAAGAACTTTCCTGTGTTACATACAGTATGGATGCCATTACAGGTCATAGTAGAAAGTGTAAATCAGAACAACCAGATAAAATCTGGGGCAGAATGAAATGTTGGTATAAACAGCATATTTGCAAATGTAAAACCTTACTAAAGGCAAGTTGATGTACATGCACTATGCAAATGGGTAGAAACATTTGATTGGTATGGCAAACAAAAAATGTGTGGTATGACAGTAAATGTTTATTGTATCAATCATATAAAAGTGCTTTCTGTGTAAACTGTAAAAAAAATCTTTTGATGGTAAATAACTAAAAGAGGGTAATACGCTTACATTATATCCAGATGTTAAACAGTTATGCCCTGTCACATTAATTTCTGAGTTAAAACAGCAGTCAAATCAATTACTGACAGAATCTCATGTAGTTCTTGCTACACCCTTTAAAAACATGTGCAAACGTAGAATAAAGCCACTGTACAGTACAAAACAGTGTATATGAGCTTTAGAGTCAGCAGAACAGGTTACTGAGAAATACCAGACAGCCTGTGCAGAATTACAGGAAGCAGTTACAAGATGAGAAAAAAAATCTGGTTAATAAAGAGTTAAAAAAAAGAAATTCCAGACCTTAAACAACAGTTAGCTAAGCTGACAGAAAATAATTTAAAGCACACTACTTTAATAGCCCAGCTTAAACAATTGCAAAAGAGCAGGAAACTACAGCTAATCTGTACAAAAGGCATATTTTACAACATGCTTATATTTAGAAAATGAATAGCATACACAGCAGGATATGATGTATGGACAAGTGCCTTACTTAATTGCTTTTAGATTTTTATTCCCAAATATTTTAAAACTTTCATTCAGTTAAAGCAAGATACTTACAAGTTAGATAGTAAAGTAGGAAGTCTGACTGCCGTTCTTATGGCATACACACAGAGACAGCCTTTCATAGCTAAGCTGGTAGATAATTTCAGAATCACCATTTAAAATAAATTAATTAAAGCTAGCTGACCATTTTAAATTAGTGTTCCAAATAATCTGTCAAAAGGTAAAAAAGCAGAGCAGTTCTAGTGCATAGAAATCAAATACGAGTAGCTAAAAGCAGTCAAGACATAAAGTCACAAGAGTGACATGCATTTTCTTTTCACCTAAAGTGCACCTGTTTAAAATCCGCAAGAGCAAAAGGCAGACAACAGCAAATGTAAGTAATGTAAATATATTTGTTTTAAGTGTGTGCTAGCTAAACCAATATTTAGTTTGCTTTTTAACAACTTTTTGTAATTGTATAATAGCACCAAGAATAGCAGAGACCCTGGCAGAAAAGGCATACTAAAGTAATATTACTAATATAAAGTTGTACTAGGTAAATAACACTACAAATGAAACTCAAGGCAATTTCTCTTGTCAAGGAAGACAAAAATGTCACATTAAAAATCTTTCCCTTGATCAAAGTGTTACAGTCTGGAGGACAGCTAGAGGATAGACATACATCCAACTTTCACAGCATAAAGCAAATGTATCCTTGCTATAAAATGCTGCATACTGCAAAAAAGGCACTCTTCACTCTTTCAGATTTACACTATGTAAACAGTACTGCAACAGGATCTAAAAGAGAGCTATGGGAGGAAAATGATATTTCATTCCCTCCTGACAATACTGGCTGTAGGAAACAAAGAGCTTGGTACAATACTCTTTTGTGGGGGACAGGCTTAAGTGCATTAAAATATTGGCAAACAAACAGGCCAAGATATTTCACAAATTGTACATTTACAGGCACAATGGTTACCCACTCTATGGGCATCATAAAAGAGCATGTTAACTTTTAAAAGGAATGTCTGCAATGTTTTAATGAATCTTTCATTAGCAGGCTTCAGTTTGATATTAATGTCACTAAGTTTGTAAACTGAACTAAGTGTACATTACAGTCCATGTATGTACAAATGCAGAAAGATTTTGTGCAAGCAAAACTGATAGTAAATAATAAATATGCTTGGCGTATGCTGTACAGCAAATGGTTTAATATGTGAAAAGCATTCTCCACTCTATAAACCATGGTTTCTGCAAAACTCTGTAAATCTGTATAAATAGACAATTTTGCCATCAAGTTTTAAAATGTTCACAGAGATTGCTCTTCAATTTGTTTGTATTGTATGAGTTTTTCTAAGCAGCCACCCTTTGTGGGATGTCTTAGTAATATCACTCATTTAGTGTGGCATAACAAAACTTACACATTTACCCTAGAAAGTAAAATGTCTGTCCCCTGGATTCTCAAAAGCTTGCATGGAGTGCAAGATAAGTGCTGGAGCTCACGCAGGCAATATGTTTGCCGTGCGATCCAGGAACAACCGGCAGCGGCATGCACAAGAGCTCCAGCACTAATCGTGCACGGACTAAGCCCTGGTATGCAAATCACCTCATTTGCAGGAGAAATCCATGCAAATTATGTGAGCTTGCAATAGTCCGTGCAAGACTAGTGCTATCTGCAGAAATGTACTTGGTTAGTAACCGAGTACATTTCTGCAAAATCCAAAATGGAGTTATGACAGCTCCAAATAAAGGCTGCATATCATTGAGGAAGCATACCAATGGCCAAGTATAAGGCCATTGGCATTGCAAACAATAAAAAAAAAATAAAAAATCAACTTTTATTTTTTTTTCACTGATCTCGGCTGTTTAAGCATAGGGCAGAGCAACAAACGGGATTGGGGGAAAATAAGAAAATAAACCTAAAATAAGCATTCTAACTAAAATCAGTATTCTGCCATGCAAGTCAATGACAGGCAGATGACAACCTGGCCAGCGAGTAGTGGTTGCTAAGGGAGGAGGCTCAGTGTGAGACATGTAACTATGCATTAGCAGGCAATCCTATGCAAATGAAGGGAAGGATAGTGAATCCCAGTTTTCCCCAGCATGTGAAGCAGATCCCAACAGTGTAAGAATATGAATAGCTGGGTGCAAGACTAGGAGGTAGGTGACATCATGGGTGGGTGTGTCAGACATACTGTAAGCAGATTGGAGCCCTGTGGCTTGGGTTTGCTCCTAGCTTAACACAGCTAAGCTAGGGGGTGTGTCTAAACCTGCCTAGCAGTCTTTACAAAGCCTAAGCGGGTGTGTTTTACAGGAAGAAAAAGGAAGTTAAACTAGGAAATAGCAGCAGTGTGCACATTTGAGCACTCTGTTTGTGCAGCGCACCCCTGGGCTTAAACAGGGAGGCAATGGGAAGGGAAAACAGCAGTAGGAAGGTAATCAAGGAGAACTAGCTTAGCTGGCATGTGAAATGTATCAGAATCAGCCAGTTACACAGGCATCAGACCAGACCAGCCCAGCACACCACTATAAACTATGCAAACACCTTTCCCCCTTGTTTTTTCCCAAAAACTCTGCACCACCGGTGTATACGAATGGAGAAAATTTACAAAACGAAAGCAAGAGAAAAAATGTTAGGGGCTGCTTTTGCTATCATAAATCAACATGTGCAAGAGGCTGAAGGTGGTGAGGATGTGAATACTGCCGAGCAACCCACAGTGAGAAGATGGAGAAGAGTGTACAGACCCAGGGTAACCTACCAAGGGCTACATGAGCTGGAGATAGTGGAGTGCTATAGGGTGGACAGGGACCTTCTACAGCAAACTGTTGAGCTGTGCCGACCATGCCTCACACACAGAACTAACAGAGGGGAACCCATCCCAGTGGATACCAAGGTATGTGTAGGCCTAAGAATACTAGATACAGGTACCTTCCAAAGGCCAACTGGGGATATGATGAGGATATCCAGGTATCAGCATCCAGGGTACTCCAACAGTTCCTGGATGCCATGTCAGCACATGTCGGTGAGCTTGTATATTTCCCCAACACCCATGAGGCATTGTTCAGCAAAATGCGTCTCTTCCACCAAATAGCAGAATACCCTGAGTTAAAGTATGCAATAGACTGCATGCACATATTCATCAAAGCACCACCCGGTGAGTGGTGTAGGGTCTACATCAACTACAAGGGCTTCCCCTCCATCAACTGCCAGGTCATGTGAGAAGGGCATAATAATGAATGTGTGTGCTGGCTGCCCTCGAAGCTATTACGATTCCCACATCTGGCATCTGATGCAGCTGTACCAGAGATCTGCCAATAGGGACATCCCACGCAGTCATCTAGTGGGGGATGCTGGATACGCACTGGAGCCATGGCTGATGACACCCATCAGAAATGCACACACACCCAAACAAGAACTCCATAATGAGGCACATGCACAAACAAGAATCATAATAGAGCGTGTGTTTGGGATGCTCAAGTCATGGTTCCAGTGCCTGGATACATCCGGTGGAGCCTTGCAGTACTCATCAACTACATGTACCCAAATTGTCCTTGTATGTGCCATGCTACACAATATGATCCTGCAGAAACAGTTGCAGCAGGAACAGCATGGGGCAGGGCCACACAGCCCCCCCCCCCACCATTACCAAAGGCCTGCACAAGCACAGAGTGACTCAGAGGAGGAACAACCTGAGCCTGCCCCAGTAGGCAGAAGGAGGCATGTCCAGTATGCCCTGGCCTTGGCAAAGAGGCAACGTATAGTACATGCACTGACACAGTAGGGACCCAGGGAATGACACCTCCCTTTGACTTGCACATCCAGTAAAAGGGATGCCAAACATGACACTATCTGTGCTCAACCATGTATAGGGAGTGTTCTATGTGCATCCAACATAGGCAGCCCTGCAGCACCACCCTCAATACTGGGACATCCACAGGGTAAGTGACTCACACATGCCAGTTGGTGGGGTCACATACCCAACAACAGTTACAGCCAGCAGGACAGGTGTAGACAAATACAAACAAATGCTGTACTATGGCCTCTGAATGAGGCCTATAGGTAACCTCCTCCCCGGGCATACAAAGACAGACTACAGCAGGCCAGGCAGTTGGATGTCAGTTGTGAAGGCTAAGAAGTCAGAAACTAATATGTAGGTAATTAAAAGCTAAGATCTGTAGTACACTGGTATGCCTCCAGCCAGCAAGATAGGTAAGACTACAGTCTGAAATGGAGTACCAAACATACCAGTACAGTCCTAGCAAATGTGTACAAGTGTCAGGTGTGCCCCCTCATCCTACGTAGACTTACAGTAACAGTCAGATGCCCCCCCCCACTCCTGTGTAGAAATGTAGAAATAGTCAGGTGTGCCCTCCCCCCATCCTACATAGAAATATAGTAACAGTCAGGTGTGCCCACAATCCTGTGTAGAAATGTAGAAATAGTCAGGTGTGCCCCCCCATCCTACACAGAAATATCATAACAGTCAGGTGTGGCCCCCAAACCTGCGTAGAAATGTAGAAACAGTCAGGTGCCCCCCCCCCCCCCACTATGCAGAAATGTAGCAACAGTCAATGCCAAATGACCGATGGATACCCTGCAGACACAGTATGCTACCTGTCGGTGTACAACACAAAGGTCAGCACCGTCATACAAACTACCTGAACTTGATCCACACATGCAATACAGATGGCCATACTGGGCATGCTCACACACTTAGAGAAATGAAGGCAATGTCAGTCAACAACATACTGAAAGGTCATACTGGGCATGCTCACACACTTAAACACATGAAGGCTATGTCTGCAAACACCAGTGGGCCAGACATATTAGGCAGTCGGAGTTCTTAGTGCAGACACATGTCAGTATGCACCACTCCTGCCTTGCACACACAGTGGATAGGAATACAGACATATATGTAAGGACAACACACTATAATAAGGCAAAGGTAGACGGACATAAATGTGTGGAAGAGGGTGATCCTGACAAAGAGCCATCCAGGCCTGTCCCACCCAGCATACAGCCAAAGGGCCCCAAACACATGAAGTGCAGATGTCACTCACTGCAGATACTAGCCACCAGTATCTGTCAGCATGACAGACTATGTTGTGCACATGCTAGCTGTGCAATATGACTGTACAAGAAAGTAGTCATCTAGTAGCTGTATACACATACCTGTGACATATGACCCCGTGTGTGCCCACATGTGGTGTGTCAACCCCTAGATGAATAGGTTATGGCCCATGCACACACTGCCCACCCCATAGCACTACTATGACAAGCCTGCTGAGGTCATCCAATGTGAAATACACCTTTGGGAGAACTGGAGCCCAGTAATCACCATGGTGCATCCCATAACTGTGTACTGCTGTAGTGTGATAAACTAGTTAAGTAGAAGTTCTAACCCCAGACTTGGCAACTGTGTGCATTTATGTGCATGTCTGTCTCTGACTGAGTAGTGAACAATGCTTTTTTGGGTATGCACATTCCTTACAATTCATATTCTCAGCTTTGGCAAGGCTGCTGATGTCACCCACCTAGAAATACACCTCTGGGAAAATTATAACCCAATAATCTCTGTAGTGCATTCTATAACTGCATACTGCTGTAGTGTGATAAAGTAATTAAGTAGGTGTTCTAACCCCAGACTTGGCAACTGTGTGTATGTCTCTGACTGAGTAGAGAACAATGCTGGTGTTCTAACCCCAGACTTGGCAACTGTGTGTATGTCTCTGACTGAGTAGAGAACAATGCTTTTTAGGGTACTCACACTCCTTACAATTCATATACTCAACTTTGGCAAGGCTGCTGATGTCACCCACCTATAAATACACCTCTGGGAAGGTTGCAGCCCAATAATCTCCATAGTGTGTCCTGTAACTGCATACTACTGTAGTGTGATAAAGTAGTTAGGTAGGTGTTCTACCCCAGACTTGGCAACTGTGTGAGTGTGTGTGTCTGTCTCTGACTAGTAGAGAACAATGCTTTTTAGGGTACTCACACTCCTTACAATTCATATACTCAACTTTGGCAAGGCTGCTGATGTCACCCACCTAGACATACACCTCTGGGAAGGTCATAGCTCAGTAATCTCAGTAGTGTATCCAGGTAACTGCGTACTGCTGTAGTGTGATTTAGAACTGTGGTAGGGTTCCATCTCCACCCATGGCAGTTCTGGATGTTTTGTGTGTGTTTCAATGTGTGTGTAAGGTGCATTGCATTATAGGCTAGTCACTTGCAGTACATCTCAAATGCCCTACTTTGGCAATCCTGCTGATGTCATTCATTGTGAAATACACCTTTGGGGAACAAGATCTCTAGTAGTCCCCGTGGTGCATTCTATAACAGCTCCATGCTGTAGTGTGATATAAACCTTGGTCAGGGGTTCTATACCCACACATGTCAGTTGTGGATGTTTTGTGTGTGTCTCACTGTCTGTGTAGGGAGCAATATATTTTAGGCTAGTCACTCACAGTACGGTTGAAATGCCCCACTTTGGTAACCCTGCTGATGTCATTCATTGTGAAATACACCTTTGGGGAAAGAATACCATAGGTGGTAATCCATTAAGTACGGAAGAAGTAATTAGGGATTTGGGGACCCAAGTAGATAGCAATCTCTCCTTTGACAATCACGTTGCCAAAGTGGTTAGAAAGACCTTCTATATAGCCCACCTTATCATGAAAGGGTTCACATCTAGATCAAGAGAGGTCATTGTGCCCCTCTACTCATCACTCATCAGGCCCATAATTGAATACAATGCCCCATTTGGGATGTACCTTACCCGACACCTACAGCAACTGGAAAGACCCCAAAAGTACCTCACCAAGAGGATCAAGGGACTCAAACAGATGCCCTACGCAGTTAGGCTAAAGAAACTCCAGCTCTACCTGGTTGCTTACCACCTACTCAGAGGCGATCTGTGCCTGACGTATAAAGTCATGTCCAACCCAGAATTAATGGACATGCTCCACCTCAGGAAATCCAAATCCCTTAGAGCTACACAATCCAGGGACTTAAACCTCAGCACAGAAATAAATAGGACATGCTGGAGGGACAGATTCATATCCCAGAGGCTCCCCTCACTCTGGAGCAAAATCCCAATCCATGTTAGGCAGAGCTCCTCAATGACCTTCTTCAAGAGAAATCTTGACGAGTGGATGGGAGATTGTAGGTTTACCCCTGGGATCTCTTCTGTGTCCCTACTAGACAGAGGCACAGTAAACTAACCTTAAAAGGGCTATCTTCTGTGACCTACTATACAGAGGCACAGTCAACTAATCTAAAAGGGCGGCGAAAGCCAAACACACTCTGGCTAGGCTTATAAATGCCCTAGGGCAGATAGCCTAGTATCAGCCTATGAACCTATGAATACTCCAGCAAAGTCCATGGCGTGTACTATAACTGTATAGTGCTGTAGTGTAATAAACTAGTTAGGTAGGGGTTCTACTCCAAGACATGACAGGTGTGTGTGGGTGTGTGTGTGTTTGTAACTTGTAGCCTGTGTAGAGGTAGCTGTGAGTGTGTGGCCAATGTGGAGGGGGTTTTGCATATTTCTTATATGGTGGACCTACTATATATCACAATGTCAACTGTACAGGGATAACAGATGTAAAATAGCTGAGAGGCTGGGGTGCAAAGCCATACCCATATATGTGACATCAAGACCAGGCAGTCACAGTTAGCAACCCCACTATTACCCAGAGCACACTCTCAACCCACATCTCATACACACACTCACACACACACACACACTCACACACACACACACACACACACACACACACACACACACACACCTAGGCAACAGCCAATATGTGGGTAGTACACTGCATATTGGCCACTGATAGTAACTATGGCGTGATAGCAGTGGGCTACAGAGGGCATGTTACCCTGCCCATCTGTCCAGTATGCACGTACGTGCAGACAGTGCACCTCCCCCACGTTCCCCAATGGACACCTGCACTACCTGTGGTGCCTTCACATGTGACCCACAATGGACATACCATACATAACATGCCCTGTATGGACAAATGCCACTGACACCAGGGAATGCTGTTAGCATGCTATCAATGTAGGTGCAGGGTAAACCTGCTGCCCATTACCAGTTCCGGCCACAGGTGGGCAAGACTGGCACATCTGATGATAATCTGTGTTCACAACATGGGCCAGACATCCCAGGTATAGTTCCACATGTCACTGTACATGCATGTGGGAGGTGTGTACATCCTAGACTCCAGCCATGTCATGGACTAAGGAGCACATACATGGCAAGCGATGCACAGCATTGGCCACACACAATAGTCACCCAGGTGACTAGATGGGGGATACAATACCCACCTGTGTGAGCAAATGCAGATACTGCAGCCCTGAGCCACAATGCAGGCCATTGTCATGTGGCCTGATGCCAAGGTATACCCATCACCTACCCTTGTATAGCCTGCTGGCACAGTTGACCACCACACATCCGTGCAGACATGCACCCATGCATGTCGGTACTAGAACTCTGTGTGTTTGTGTGTGTGTTGTATGGTGCATATGTCCACATCCACACTCACTACAACCCCCATGGGCATACTGAAGCATGCTGTCTGATCTCTGACACCTCCTCATAATCTTTGCCCATACAACCTTCATATGACCCATGTGGTGCATGTGATACCTACACAGTGATGTGTTGTGGCAATCCCACTACTGATGAGTTGTACTCCTGGCCCTGCCAAGTGTGTCAATGTGAGTGTGTCCCTGTGAGATTGTGGCTGTGTTGACGTTGGCACTTGTTCATGCGGACAGGCACATGTACGTCACCTACCGTATATTTACCGTATCCGTGTTGCAGATGTCACTCATCATCACATATATGTTCTGAGTGCTCCACAACAAGTAACCCATGTGGTACATCCAATAACTGCATCGAACTGTGATAGCACTACACAGTTTTTTGGGGGTTTGATACCCTGTGCTGGTAGGTGTCTGACACAAATATGCTTCAGTTTTACTCTCCCACCCCTCTCTGACATGTATTTGCCTCTGTCTGCCTCTCCCACTCCCTCTCTGGATGTGGAGACCCACACCTGCTTTGCTTAGGCAGCAGCATGTGTATTTTAAGTGATGCTCATGATCAGCTGATGGCCTCTGCATGAATTGCAGCCCTCCCCTAGCTGATTGCATGTGGAATAGCTGTGGTAACATTCCCTTAGCCAATTGCATGGAAACACACTCCAATATCAAGGAACATCATGGTGGTGTTGGCCCTTTTCATTCACTGTGAGCAGGAACTAGATCTGTTGTTTGGCAAACAGCATCTCAGATGAATTGGAGATTTACCTCTAACAACATACACTGTGGAAACAGGGCAACAAACAGGAGGGGGATGTGCCTGACCTGACTACAGACCATAAGTGCTGCTATACTGCATGTGGAGTAATGTTTGTTTAACAGTTTTTGTGCGGATAAAGCTGTCATACATGTCTCAATACCTGCCATGTCAGTTCCATGTTTATGAGGAATCCCCATCTGCAGGGTCATCTGCAGACTGGGCAGTGTTGTGCCTTTGGTTTCATGTGTTAGCCACGGAGCATCTATCTGTGGACTGCAGAAGGTAGTGTGAGGATTGCAGTCTGTAGATGGTGAAGGCCGTGACAGTTACTGACTTCATATCCCTCATAGGACATATGTTGCAACAAACCCTGTTACAACAGTAAATGTATGAGGTTATCACAGCAGCATGTCAATATTGGCCCTGTGTATGTGCTTCCAGCCATGCCTCTGTCAACCTTTGTACATATGTCATGAATGAAGTGGTGCATATGTGCTGTACACCATAATTAGTGTCATCATATCTGATAACAAGCCAGTGATATATCAGACTACTACACATGTTATGTACAGTAGGGGTTATATTTCATGACATAACCTGGACATTCTGTGGATGTTTGCACAGTACTGACATCTGTGTACTTATGGTGAATGTTGGCAGTGTGTGTATTGTTAATATGTACTTTAGCCTGTGTACAGACTGTGGTAGATGTCATTGTTCTAGTTCCCCTCCTATCTGATGTTACATGCTGCCCCACTGTATGGTACCTTATTGGCATACATCTTTGTAAGGCCATACACACACATGCCCCATACCACAGACAGCCATCAGACCAAACTGTGTAGCAGCCCAGTATATGTAGGGTCATTCTGTGAGTGGCACATATGAGGATGGTGTAGAACAGATAGTCCATATATTGTAATATTATGCTAGCTTACCATATGAGACTGTGGCTGCATTCACATTGGTTGTGGTTTTGCACTTTCACACAGGTGTATCTTACCCTGTGCTGTGACATGCCTGCTATATATGCAGGTATATGTGCATTCCCCCATAGGAGATGTAGGCCAGTGTTGAGCCAGTCTGCCCGTAGCCTGCACAGTGCATTGTTACATGCCTAGCAGCTTAGTATACTTACCCAGTGAGATGTCATGTGCAGATACTTGCCAGATGTACTGCTGCCGGGCCTCCCTTAAAAGTCATGTATGTCAGACAGAGCAGTGGGATGCTGTACAGATGTATGGCAATATCTAGTGGGTAGTATGTGGCCGTGGCACCCCTGTACCAGCAGTCATTATGTGTCAGGCCAGGCAGGAGTGTGTGAATGCATAACCTATGGTGGCAAACATATACCAGCCGTTATGTGTTATACCCATCTACATGGCTGTCTACATCCAAATTGTCAGGCATGGTACACATGTTGTGCACTAAGGGCTTATGTGTATACCTCTGGACTTTACAGGTTGTGTCAGAATTTCCACATATATTGGCCAATATCTCTGCTGCAGTCAACAGGGGCATTACATGCTAGCAGCAGTACTTTACAATGATTTCCTTAGGATGTCTGTCAGTAGCTAATGGCACACATATTATAAGCAGATGTGGCCTTCCACACACACCATGTCTGTGAAGACAATCCCAATGACAGTAGCAATACTCTACTAATATACCTGCTATACATACCTGACATCCCCTTGTACTACAACTTTGGGACTATTGGGGCTGGGGTAGGGCTACACTCCATGTCCAGGACTTATGGTGGAAATATATGTACATATACTTATCCAGATAGCCATATATATATATATATATATATATATATATATATATATAATTACACATGTGTAGTACTTCCAATTACCACTGTCATGGCAACCACCCACTATAAATCCCTACATCATGTGGGCATTGTCCCTTTACATTTCCTGTGTGATGGACATTTTTCCTGTGTGTGGGCATCAGTGTTACAGACAGCAGGTAGCAATACCTCTTACAGGAGAACCTGCACACTCAGGGCAGCTACATATCCGTAGGAGGTTCAGCAACTACAGACAGAGTGTGAGTAGATAGAGTTGAGTTATGCTTTGTATAGCACTGGTGTTACAGGGTGTGTGTGTACATACTACTTTACCTTGGAATGCAGTCTGTCTGCATAGCTCTCAACTGTGGGCCTATCCTCTTGGTGGCCAGAGGTGTGCCTATCATGTGTTGTATGTCCACCACACAGGTCATGTGTCAGATATTTCACTTGCAGTGTGTGTGTTGAGTGCTATCAGTACATGGCTACATCCATTTCTGTTTCTGACCTCAATACCCTGACTAAGGGTATGTTGCAGACTATACTGTAATATCAGCAACTTGCTTAGTGTATGGCAAAAGTTCTCCACATGTGTGCCTGTGTCCCAGCCTCTGTCCTCCACCTACATATCAAGCTTTGCACATATGACATGCTGTCGGGGATTATTCTGTAGTGGGCTGTGAGTATATCACACTGCCATTGCTGCCATCAATCCACTTCTGTTGTATCCCCCACACATACGGTGGGGCTGGGGCCATATATGTCACCTACACAATACATGTGTGCTCGTATGCACTCCAGAGGGCAGTGTATGTAACAGTGGTATATGGCCCTGTATTAATGAGTCTGGGGGGGAGTACCATAAATGACCTAGGCTGTTAAAATATGTGGGGGGTATCAGGGGTGAGCTGCCTTAAGGTATCTGGATGTACAGTACAGTATACTTCACCTATATTTACATAATTTACATATCTTGGGTTAATGCAAGCCTACCGCCTCCTGCCATACAGACCATTCTGTTTGTTAGTGTGCATGTGATGGTGTCAGTTATGCCTTGTTATTTGGTCACATGACGTCTTTAGTACCTACTGATTCTGTACAGAGTGTAGATAGAGGTTGCTGAACTATACACCTGCATTACATACTGTTGATCGTTTGTTATCCTGTGGCCCAGTCTGTCCTCACTATTGTACAAATCGAAGGGCTTGGCCTGGACAGCAACACTTGTGAACCTTTCCAGACTACTGTATTAGTATAACTGTTTCACAGTTGCATGTCTCTGTTTATATGGATGTCAGTGTCTAAACAGCTATATGACATGGCATATAGAACTAAAATAGTACACAATGAAAGGTATTCAATTTCTGCAAACCTGTGTGTGGTGTTTTCCCTATGACCTCTCTGTGGGTATATGTTGCAGGCAATGATTGCCATTTGTATGAGTGGCCCATACAGTGTCCAGTTGTTCAGGTGTTAACTGTAGGTTCCATATTGTGTGCACCTTCTACATATGTATCTTACTGTACATATATCTGCATGTGTATGTGTAGTCACTTGTATATCCATATATATGTATATATATATATATATATATATATATATATATATATATATATATATATATATATATATATACACACACACACACACACACATATATATATATATATATATATATATATGTACATATGTATATGGGAGGCAGACTGTACTGCATGATATGTCACCAACACCAGCCTGACATCATACAGGTAGGATGCAGTACTGTTAACATCGTGTGCCCATGTCATGTCAGGTCCTGGTTATGGGATCTGCAACACTTGGTAGTGTACTGCAGGGCGGATGTGTTTGGCTGTGGGGGGAAGGCCTATTTGTAAAAGATGTATAGTGTGTGGGGCCTCTCAACCCCATTAACGGTGCATGTGGACATATGTGTGTTTGTTAATCTACCATTGCTATCTACAGATGTATGGCCATATATACCGCTATAGATATATATATATATCTGCTTACATATATCTATGTCCATATATACCTACTTCTGTTAGATGTATATCTGTGTATACATATGTAACTTGCTGTGTATATGAAGACATATAGGTGTAGACATATATATGTGTCGATGTGGGCATTTGCATGTATATATGTTTATATATATTAATATATATGTATATAGTTTTAGAAATTATACATATCTACATATGTATCTGTTTAGATATTAATATATATACACACATACATCTAGATGATGGTATACATTCTCTGTACTGTTGGATGACTGGACTGGATGATATGTTTGTGAAAACATCATAACTATGCATATCTGCCATGGCTTAGTGGAAAATCGCTTTGTGTATGGTGTGCTGGGTTGTGGGCTCGAGCCTTGCAGGAGCTGTTTATTTTGTTGATGGGCAGAACACAGCTTGTTTGATACAGAGTGATTAAGGCACTTTAAAGCAGTTGTAAGCGGGTTTGCGCAGGTTTGCATGGAGCTAAGCACTGTTAACTGCTGGTTACAGTGTCTTACACTCAGTCAGCTACTATATTGCTTAACCTGTGTAGGCAGTGCTTACCCCAGCGCAAACCCGCTTACAACTGCTTTAAAGTGCCTTAATCACTATGTATCCAATGGGCTGTGTTCTGCCCAGTAACAAAACAAACAGCTGAAGACTCAAATCCATGACCCTGCACACCATACACAAAGTGGCTTACCCCTAAGCTATGACAGATGTACAGAAATCTGATGATTTCAGAAACATATCATCCAACATAATCATTCAACAGTATAGAAAATGTACTTTAACATCTTGATGTATGAGTGTGTGTGTGTGTGTGTGTGTGTGTGTGTGTGTGTGTGTGTGTGTGTGTGTATATATATATATATATATATATATATATATATATATATATATATATTAAGCTATATAGATATAGTTGTAGTGAGTGGTTCAGGATTTTGTTCCCATGTGGAAATGCTATACACATTTCCATCTGTGTATATATATATATATATATATATATATATATATATATATAAGATATATATATAAGATATATATATATATATATATATATATATATATATATATATATATATATATATATATATATATATATATATATATATCTTACATTTATATATATATGTATATATACATACATACATACATAGGAACATATTTATCTATCTACATTTGATATATAATTGATGTTATGTGATGATTTGTGAGTCATACACACACACACACACACACACACACACACACATATATATATATATATATATATATATATAGATATAGATATATATATATAAATATATATATATATATATATATATATATGTATGTATACATATAGCTGCCTATCTGTCTACATTTACAGATATTTATCTGTCCATATGTCCATGCATGTTCGGCTCATATTTTTGGCCTGTACCTCATTCTCTTGGCAACTGACATGGATGATCGCTGCACTGATGTCAGTAACTAGCGCCGACACTGTTGTGTTTCAGACTTCATCTCCTTCAAAATATGTGTTCTAATACATATAACTGTGTAACTAGCAATGTTTTAAGTGTATTAGAGCAGTATTTGACATATATCCCTAGTTGTACCCACATTTTGGCACACTTTATCCAGACTTCTTGCATTAACAGGTTGTGTGAGTATGATATTACTACATTTCCTGTACTGTTGACTGATTGTGCTGGATGATATGTTTGTGAAAACATCAGGGTTATGTATATCTGCCATGGTTTAGTGGTAAATCACTTTGTGTATGGTTTGTAGGATCCTGGGTTTGAGGCAGAACACTAGCCATTGGATATTGAGTGGTTAAAACACTTTAAAGCAGTTGCAAGTGGGTTTGTGCACTGCTAACCTCTGATTATAGTGTCTAACACTCAGTTAGCTTCTAAAATGTTTAATTTGTTTAGGCATTGCTTACCCCTGTGCTAATTTCTTTAAAAGAAAAAAGGGTTGATAGGAAAGTGGTGAAAAAGGGGAACAAAGAGGGAAAATAGCTAGGGATGTGCAGGAAGGGTTGTAGGGAAGGTCCATAGCTGCCTATGTCTTCTACAGCAACAGCTGTGCATATATACTGAATTTGGAGATAGATTTGGACACTCAAACCCCTGGGAGAGGGGTGAGGACAACATAAATTTGTTGTGATGCCAATTAGACCAGATTACATGTGTTCAGTGGACACGTGTGTGAAATGGGCAGCTATGTATGGGGCGAGATTTTTTTTGTGGGAACAGATTGCCCTTTTTATTCAGGTGAGAGTGGGATGTTGGTGAGGGGTAGTAGGTATATTTGAGGAGGTAGGTTGGGTAGGTTAACAGACAAGACACACAAGAGGCATACAGGGGCAGTATATATCACATTTTGGGGAGTAAACACCTTGATGGGGAGGGGTATTAGGATATCGGAAGCCCACAACCCCCCTAGTGGTAATGGGCAGTCACCACTGCACCTTTACAGCCCCGAAGGTGGCTGTGCTGGGGGCTGAGCCACAGAGCCAGGCTGACTCTCTAATCAGGACACATGGCCCTCAAGCTGGCTTAGAAGATCACTGACCTGGGAGTTGATCGCTCTACCACCATGACCCCGACCTGGCGACAGGTGACAGGTGCCTGTCCACGCCCACTCCTGGGGGGGGGCGAGCCCCATCCTCTGAGGTGGTTCCACTCGAAGGTGGTGCAGGAACAACAGACAGGGAGGTGGGGTTTGGGCCCCAGACATGCTGGTGCCCGGTACCTCGGCCAGCTGAGGTGGGACAGGTGGGTCTGCTGGGACCAGCCTTCCCAAGTGTGCTGTAGTGTTTAGATTTCAACATCATATATGGATTAGTAATAGTCAACACATTCCAGGGTTAGGTAATACAGCATGCATAGATATTCCCATTAACCCAGACACCAGATATGGAACTATATGGATATACTACTCAGAGACAGCTCCACGTGGTCCTGCAGAGTGGTCCTAGCTACAGAGAACTGAGAAAAGTGACTACTTTCCTGATTTAAGTATTTTTGCTGTTTTTTTACTTGAAATACCTTCTCTTGCTTACTTTGAACAAGCTTAAACTGTTTTTTTAGCTGTTTGCTGCATTATATAATATCTGCACTTAAAGTTACATTTGGTAGAAAATTGGTTGAAAGTTTGTTTGTTTGTTTGTTTAATTTAGCTGTTGAGGCTGCCCACTAAAGTGTGCTAGCCTGTGTAACTGATTTATTACTGTTTTCTGCATTTCTGTGTGCTTTCTATCTGAAAAACAAAAAAAACAAAAAAATAATCCTTGTTTTCCCGCCTCTCCTCGACTAGTTTAGACCAGTTTACAGGCTTTGCTATATTCTGGGCTGTGGTGTAGTTCCTGTGTTGTCCATTACCTTACTTGGATAGAAGGACATTTCTTTGCTCACCAGTGGGAGTGGGGAGCCTTGAGCAGCCTATCTGTCCCTGAAGGAGTGACCTCAGCACAACAGCTGTAGTAATTGCTTGTTTTGGACCATTTATAGCTCTTTTGAAGTTCCCTGTTTAAAATTCGCCTCTGAGCATTTTTTTCTGGCTACACTACTCAGAGACAGCACCACGTGGTCCTGCAGAGTGGTCCTAGCTACAGAGAACTGAGAAAAGCGACTACTTTCCTGATTTAAGTATTTTTGCTGTTTTTGTACTTGAAATACCTTCTCTTGCTTACTTTGAACAAGCTTAAACTGTTTTTTAGCTGTTTGCTGCATTATATAATATCTGCACTTAAAGTTACATTTGGTCGAAAATTGGTCGAAAGTTTGTTTGTTTGTTTGTTTAATTTAACTGTTGAGGCTGCCCACTAAAGTGTGCTAGCCTGTGTAACTGATTTATTACTGTTTTCTGCATTTCCATGTGCTTTCTATCTGAAAAACAAAAAAAACAAAAAAAAAAATCCTTGTTTGCTGTATTCTGGGCTGTGGTGTAGTTCCTGTGTTGTCCATTACCTGCATTTCTGTGTGCTTCTAAAAAAAAAAAAAAAAAAAAAATAATCCTTGTTTTCCAGCCTCGACTAGTTATGACCAGTTTCCAGGCTTTGCTGTATTCTGGGCTGTGGTGTAGTTCCTGTGTTGTCCATTACCTTACTTGGATAGAAGGAATTTTCTTTGCTCACCAGTGGGAGTGGGGAGCCTTGAGCAGCCTATCTGCTCCTGAAGGAGTGACCTCAGCACAAGAGCTGTAGTAATTGGTTGTTTTGGACCATTTCTAGCTCTTTTGAAGTTCCCTGTTTAAAATCCGCCTCTGAGCATTTTTTTCTGGCTATACTACTCAGAGACAGCTCCACGTGGTCCTGCAGAGTGGTCCTAGCTACAGAGAACTGAGAAAAGCGACTACTTTCCTGATTTAAGTATTTTTGCTGTTTTTTTACTTGAAATACCTTCTCTTGCTTACTTTGAACAAGCTTAAACTGTTTTTTAGCTGTTTCTTGCATCATATAATATCTGCACTTAAAGTTACATTTGGTCGAAAATTGGTCGAAAGTTTGTTTGTTTGTTTAATTTAACTTTTGAGGCTGCCCACTAAAGTGTGCTAGCCTGTGTAACTGATTTATTGCTGATTCTGCATTTCTGTGTGCTTTCTATCTGAAAAACAAAAACAAAAAAAAATCCTTGTTTTCCCGCCTTTCCTCGACTAGTTTAGACCAGTTTACAGGCTTTGCTGTATTCTAGGCTGTGGTGTAGTTCCTGTGTTGTCCATTACCTTACTTGGCTAGAAGGAAGTTTATTTGCTCACCAGTGGGAGTGGGGAGCCCTGAGCAGCCTATCTGTCCCTGAAGGAGTGACCTCAGCACAACAGCTGTAGTAATTGGTTGTTTTGGACCATTTCTAGCTCTTTTGAAGTTCCCTGTTTAAAATCCGCCTCTGAGCATTTTTTTCTGGCTATACTACTCAGAGACAGCTCCACGTGGTCCTGCAGAGTGGTCCTAGCTACAGAGAACTGAGAAAAGCGACTACTTTCCTGATTTAAGTATTTTTGCTGTTTTTTTACTTGAAATACCTTCTCTTGCTTACTTTGAACAAGCTTAAATTGTTTTTTTAGCTGTTTGCTGCATTATATAATATCTGCACTTAAAGTTACATTTGGTCGAAAATTGGTCGAAAGTTTGTTTGTTTGTTTGTTTAATTTAACTGTTGAGGCTGCCCACTAAAGTGTGCTAGCCTGTGTAACTGATTTATTAGTGTTTTCTGCATTTCTGTGTGCTTTCTATCTGAAAAACAAAAAAAAACAAAAAAATAATTCTTGTTTTCCCACCTCTCCTCGACTAGTTTAGACCAGTTTATAGGCTTTGCTGTATTCTGGGCTGTGTTGTAGTTACTGTCTTGTCCATTACCTTACTTGGATAGAAGGAAGTTTCTTTGCTCACCAGTGGGAGTGGGGAGCCTTGAGCAGCCTATCTGTCCCTGAAGGAGTGACCTCAGCACAAGAGCTGTAGTAATTGGTTGTTTTGGACCATTTCTAGCTCTTTTGAAGTTCCCTGTTTAAAATCCGCCTCTGAGCATTTTTTTCTGGCTATACTACTCAGAGACAGCTCCACGTGGTCCTGCAGAGTGGTCCTAGCTACAGAGAACTGAGAAAAGCGACTACTTTCCTGATTTAAGTATTTTTGCTGTTTTTTTACTTGAAATACCTTCTCTTGCTTACTTTGAACAAGCTTAAACTGTTTTTTTAGCTGTTTGCTGCATTATATAATATCTGCACTTAAAGTTACATTTGGTCGAAAATTGGTCGAAAGTTTGTTTGTTTGTTTCTCTGCTAGCCTGTGTAACTGATTTATTACTGTTTTCTGCATTTCTGTGTGCTTTCTATCTGAAAAACAAAAAAAAAAAAATAATCCTTGTTTTCCCGCCGCTCCTCGACTAGTTTAGACCAGTTTACAGGCTTTGCTGTATTCTGGGCTGTGGTGTAGTTCCTGTGTTGTCCATTACCTTACTTGGATAGAAGGAAGTTTCTTTGCTCACCAGTGAGAGTGGGGAGCCTTGAGCAGCCTATCTGTCCCTGAAGGAGTGACCTCAGCACAACAGCTGTAGTAATTGGTTGTTTTGGACCATTTCTAGCTCTTTTGAAGTTCCCTGTTTAAAATTCGCGTTTGCGTGGGTTTGGACGATTGTGCACATAGCACAGCGCCAGTTAAACAAGGTTAAACTTTTTCTGGCTCCGCCAAGTCTGCTCTTCCTCTACTTTTAGAATAACCAGTCTACTCGCTATATTATAAGCCTAGCACTTGTTCTCAAAACTCCTCTTCTAAGTAAGCACTCTCAAGCTATAGTAAGCACTACATCCACCTACCACCCCTGTGAATACCCACTTCCCTTAAAGGCACAGCACTCTCATAACATTCTAGCATGTCAAGTGGTACATTACTAGCATCCTCTCCTGTTCAGCTGGTTAATCTGGGAATCTTGAGACAATGCTACAATTGTCTCATGTACACAGACAACCCTCTCCTCCTCCCAACAAACACAAATACATGTGAGAGATGCAACTATATAGCCAAACTGGAGGCTGACCTCTCTCAACTCAGGACTGGCAAGACCAGACAGGAGGAGAAGGTAACCACACACACAACAAACCCAGTCACACATAGACCTACCCCAACTGCAAATCACACATAATAACACAAAGACATACTTGAGGCTCTAATAAAAAACTTACCAAAACAACAGAGGCTCCCAAAGCAGACACCCAAAATCCACCACCTCAAAACATAACACATGCAACACATACTTCAATAAATCGGTGTGTCAAACAATCACAGCCCTTAAGGCCAAACACTATGCCTGATACACTAGTGATAGGTGACTCTATAGTCAGACACACTGACGTTCCACTTACCAGGCTGAACAAGGAGAGGGTAACGGTGAGCTGCCTATCGGGGGCTAGGATCCGCCACATAACACATGCACTCAGGTCACTCAAAAGCACGTACAAATATGACTCCGTCATTGTCCATGCCGGCGTGAATGACTTGAGATGTACCTCCCTGGACTACATGAAAAGAGACATAGAGGAGCTCTCTGATTATGTAGCCCAGGCTGGTATGACCCTGACCCTGAGCAGCATCTTGTCCTCACCAAGAATGATGCCACAATACAAAGACAAGATGATCAGCTTTAATAATTGACTCAATTACTGGTGTCATTCTAGGGGGATCCAATGTCTGTCTGCTTGGGATGACATGCTGGACAAGCCACGCTGCTTCGCAAGGGATTGCTTGCACCTGTCACCACTGGGCTTCCAGATATTGGCTAAGGCTCTTGCCACCCCCATAGTGCCTTTTTTAGTCAAGGCTCAAAAGATGAACCCACCTCCTTAGAAAACAAAAATGGAAAAAAATTAAGGGTAATGCTGCTCAACGCCAGAAGTCTAAATCTCAAGATGCAGGCTCTTAAAGCACTCCTCAGTATGGAGAACATTGATGTCTGCGCAGTAACTGAAACCTGGTTCAAGGCTCCTGAGAGCACCCCAGCGCTACCAGGCTTTACCTCGTATCATGCTTTTCGGCCCCAAAACCCGGGCCGAACCATAAAGGGAGGGAGAGTGTCCATATTCATCAAGGATACCCACACCTCCAGGTTAGTGGCAACTCATGAAGCATCGGAGACCATCCAGGTGCAACTAACCATAGGCAAAACTGCTATACAACTGGTTGCATGTTACAGACCACCCTCCCAATCTCAAGAACCCCATTCAGCCTTCCTGAAGACATTGGAGGATATGAATGTCTCACCAAATACCATCATATTGGGAGACTTCAACTACCCTAACATAGACTGGGTGCACTATTCTAGCCCTAACACCCTAGCCCAAAGGTTCCTGGAATTCATAAACTCAAATGCAATGGAACAGCTAGTCAGCTCTCCCACAAGGGGAGATAATATACTAGACCTGATCATCACAAACATGGGGACAAAATGCTCCACACCGGAAGTATTCCTCTCACTAGTGAGATCTGACCACAAACTAATCACCCTGGATATACATATCCCACCTCCACCCCCAGCACAAAAGACTACAGTGAAAAACTTCTCAAAAGCCGACTTTACACTTCTTAAGACTGAGATGGTATCCTTTAAGCCCACTGGGCCAGTGGAAACCACATTCCACAATGCTGAATCCTTCACAAATGCTTTCTACAGACATCTCCAAAAATGCATGGATCATGCAATCCCAAATAAAACCAAGATCCTCTCCACCAAGGGAAAGCATCCTGTCTGGTGGACCCCAGCCATAAACAAATTGTATAACAAAAGAAGGAAGCTACTGCAAGACAGAGCAAAATCCCATAAAGGGAAGGCATCTCTGATCAGCACTAGTAGAAAGCTACGTTCTCTCATAAAAACATCCAAGGCCAACTTTGAGAGAAAAATCGCCAAGGACACTAAAGATAACCACAAGGCCTTCTTCAGTTATGTTAGAAACCTGGGCGGAAACCCTCAGATATGCTCAGAGTTAGTACACAACGACAAAAAATTCACCGAACCCACAGATATTGCCAACATTCTGGCAGACAGGTTCAGTGCAAATTTCTCCCCTACCTCACCCCCAAAAGAAGAAATACTTATCCCAGCTGAATGTAACCTCCCTGTCATCTCAGATGTCCAGGTGAGAGCCGCCCTCAGCAAAGCAAAAAACACAGCATCAATGGGACCTGATGGTATCCCCGGTTGTGTACTACGTGAACTCCAAGAGGAGCTAAACCCGCATATAAAAACACTATTTAACCTTAGCCTTACTACAGGATATGTACCTGAACACTGGCGTACAGCAACAGTGGTCCCACTCCACAAAGGAGGCACCTCTACAGACCCTGGGAACTACCGCCCCATAAGCTTAACCAGCCTGGTCTGCAAAGCTATGGAAAGAATCATTATGAAACTCATAAACAGCGACATTGGGGACCGACAGACACTTGATCCCACCCAGTTCAGCTTTGTAAAGGGCAGATCCTGCCTTTTGTACCTGGTTGACTTTTTCAAAACAGTCACTAGAGCCATTGATGAGGGCAAAGCAGTCCATACAGCCTACCTGGACTTGGCTAAAGCCTTCGACACAATACCCCACTCAGGCATCATAGACAAGCTCAACAGCTTAAATGTAAATCCATATGTCACAAGATGGGTTGCAAACTGGCTAAAGAACAGAACCCATAAAGTCAAAATTGCAGGAGCCATGTCAGACTCAAAGCCAGTCACAAGTGGTGTCCCACAGGGCTCTGTCCTGGGACCCCTCTTGTTCAGCATTTACTTCTCAGATGTGAAAGCAAACATGGGAGGATTGTGGCTGACAAAGTTCACAGATGACTGCAAACTAGGTGCCATAGTCGATACACCAGCTGACACATACATCCTACAGAAAGGCCTCACCGAAACAGACAACTGGTGCCGGAATCATGGCCTTAAACTGAATGCCAAGAAATGTATAGTCACCCCCTTTGGGAAAAACAAAGTACCCACAAATTATCACATAGACAGTAACCCACTGAGTACGGAAAAAGTAATCAGAGACCTGGGAACCCAAGTCAATAGTGACCTCTCATTTGACACCCATGTTGCCAAAGTGGTTAGAAAGACTTTCTACCTTGCCCACCTTATCATGAAGGGATTCACATCCAGATCAAAGGAGTTCACTGTACCCCTATACTCCTCCCTTATCAGGCCCATGATTGAGTACAATGCCCCATTTGGTATGTACCTCACCCGGCACTTACAACAGCTGGAGAGACCCCAGAAGTACCTCACCAAGAGGATCAAGGGTCTCCAACATATGTCATATGCTGCCAGGCTAAAGAAACTCCAGCTCTATTCAGTAGCATACCGCCTGCTCAGAGGTGATCTGTGCCTGATGTACAAGGCCATGTCCAATCAGGAATTGATGGACATGCTCCACCTCAAAAAATCCAAATCCATCAGAACCACGAGAGCTAAAGATTTAAACCTCAGCACAAATATGAATAGGACATGCTGGAGGGACAGATTCATAACTCAGAGGCTTCCCATACTCTGGAACAGAATCCCAGTTCATGTTAGGCAGAGCCCCTCACTGGCTCTCTTCAAGAGAAGTCCTGACGAGTGGATGGGAGACTGTAGGTTTACCCTGGGGGTCATCCCTGTGTCACTACTAGACAGAGGCACAGTAAACTAATTCTATTAAGTAAGGGGGTCTTCAATGTGTCACTACTAGACAGAGGCACAGTATTCTAAATCTATTCTGTACACTTTAGTACCACTACAAGGGGTGGCAAAAGCCACATCACTATGGCTAGGCTTATAAATGCCCCAGGGCAGATAGCCTAGTACTAAACTATGAAACTATGAAACTATGAAACAGTTGCATAGCAAACACAACACATGCATATATGGGACCACAGTGGTAATAAGAACAGCATACAGGTACGTTGATGGTACCATGCCAACAATGTTGGAATAATTCAATATGGCACATGCATGGGAACCATTAGAATATTTATCAAACGACTGGCCATTATCAGAGTCAGTACATACCAGTTGTGGTGGGTTTGTTGATTACTGTTGGAGATAAGGTGGGGGAGAGAAAGATGTCAATTAACAAGTAGTATATTCCTGTACTCCACATTACTTTCCTAGTCAGTGCTGTTATCTGTACCTTACAAGTCTTACTGCACTACCCTATAGACCTATACTGGACACTGATATTGCTGTCAACATCATTACACATGAACCGGTTTTACCTGCAGTATACACCTCTTACCTCGTATACCTGTGGAGGGAATGTTTGTTAACACTACCTGTTTGTACACATATGGCCAGATTCCAGGTGGATGTTTTGCACTATGCTATCCAACTCTTTCTGCACAGAATCTGGCCATGTGTTGACCACATGCTGGACATATCTGGAATATTGCCCTCTTCCACCTTTAGTAACCTGACACACACATATACATGCTTTCCTACACAGTTATATTATGTAACATAGTGTGGGCGACAGTGACCAGTGATACTTTATTATCCAGAGAAACTGCAACTATCACTACTAGCAACTAGCAACACTCACAATCCCCTGCAATACCAGGGTGGATGGTTCCAGTACAGGTTATATTGGTCTGTATTTCACAGCACAGTGTTCGTGACTAACCTACCTGTGGGAGCAATGTTTGTTAGCACTACCTGACTGTTGCCACACAAGGTTCCAGATTACACATTAGTATTATGCACATACATCTCACTCTGTTACTATACACACTCTGACCACAGCTTAACAGGTTGGGGTGTAAATGTGACATACGTGGCTTCTTAGTCATATAAGGTACTGGGGAGTTGCTGGTGTGCCAGGTTTGTTGTCATAGATGTGTGCCAATCAGTTGTATCTCCTGTTAGCTGCCTATACATCTGGGATCATCCCACTGATTTTCCAGAGGGACAGTTTGATAGGCATTAGATATGGGCCACTTTAATAGACAATCTGGACATATCTGTGCATTTGTGGTGTATAATTCTGTATGCAGACTACTACCACTGGCAGGATTCAAACCGTGGCTTTGTGTGCTAATAAAACAACAGTTCACATCTCAGTTGCATGTGCTATTCAGGCTTGGTTGTCTACATTTCCCCTGTTTACTGTCTATGTGTCTCTCGGTTGTACTAAATGGTCTCTGGGAATTATACCTGTCATATACAGGCATTCCTACACATTCACCTTATGGTGCATGGTGTGGATAACAGTGCTTAATACTACAGGACTATTACATGATTGCAAATCTACATTACCATGTGATACCAGAATATAGATATACAATCCAGCAGTTGGACCTGTTTTGTCAAGGTACTACACTTTTATTGCCAGACTAACAATATGAGACTCTTCCTGCCATATTCTCTAGTGTATGCAGTACTTGCCTTGAACAATACAGGTTTTATACTTGTAATTACTTTACTACTACTTTTATTTTTATTTCCTATGACAGCAAAAGCATGAGTATTACTGATCTGCCTCGCCTCACAACCTCACCAGGTAGCTGATGTGGGCCTCCTGGTTCACAGCCCGCTCCATTGCAGCTGTGAGGGACATAAGAGGAAAATTTAGCCATACCTATCCATGATATACCAGAGTTGGCAATTATTAAACGGGTAGTGGACTGATACTTACACACAGCTGGGACATCCCCTGATGCTCTAGCCTCTTGGAACCACTCCTCCAAGAGGTTCCCCTTCCATTGCTTCAGGTCGGTATAGTGGTGCCTGACCTGCTTACCAGTTCAGGTTATGCCAGTGGCACTGGTGAGGTCATGGGCGAGATGGTCCCAGGCCTCTGCCTTATATTGGGAGCCCTGGTACTGGCCCTGCAGCAGACTCTGTGCAGGATCTTTAACTAGGAGTCCAGCCATGACCTTGGACTCCTGGATGCACCAGCACTGCACCCAGGAGCGCACTCCTTCTCCCCTTAATGCCATAGTGCCTGCAAGGGGAAGCTACAACCACTTATGAGCTGTATTCCCACCTCTTGGATTTAAGTAGGGCCGATTTCCCGCACTTTTCCATGACTGGCCAGTTTTGAAAAGGCTAAGCTATGGGCATACCTGCTTACCTAAGGTTGGCATTATTTAAAGGGGTATACCAGTGGGCACAAACAGTTAGCTGGTGTAAACATTGCTCACACCTCCTAAGCTGGCCTGTGTACTGCTTGGTGTTGCCTACAGTAGACATTCATTATAATGCCTTTTTGGCATTGTGTTATTATTCATTAAACTTTATATATATATATATATATATATGCCTTGTATCCCTGATTGATGTGTACGTACACTCTGTGGGGTCCTTGTATTTTATTGGGGACTTCAACACTCTATTACAAGAACACATCACTTCTGGGCTTACTGCTATACTCCAGTCCACATATTTATGTTATGTAGTCAGTTATGGCACATATGACTGTATACTGATGCCTTTCACAGGTTCAGTTTGGTTATACTGTGGCCAGGACATCTTTACTACTACCTCATTCTTCTGCACTTCTGTGATGGCTTGGTGGATAGCTACTAGGACTATGGTGTAGAGGGTTCGAGACCTACATGGCTGTTTACATTATTGCTGGGCAGACAAAGGCCCATTGGATACTGAGTGATTAAGGCACTTTAAAGCGGGTTTGCATGGGTTTGCATGGCGGTAAGCACTGCTAACTTCCAGTTGCAGTTTTTTACACTCAGTTAGCTTCTACTTTGTTTAATCTGTGCAAGCAGTGCTTAGCCCTGCGCAAATGCACTTACACATGCTTACTAGTGCTTACATATGCTTACTACTACTTATTTGTGCTTAAACCTGCTTATTACTGCCTTATTCATTATGACACTGACTCTTCACATGTGCATTTCCTGCAGTACTCCAGTTCATAAATATGTGTTATTTAGTGGGTATTTCAATAAAAATAGTGGTCATACCATGCTTTGCCTTGTAAAATAGACTGTGCTGCCATGGGACTCAAACCGGGAATGCCTGCTCTGCCCACTACACTATTGCTTTGCTGCTTCATTTGCATATATTTTCCTTGTTATCCTTTTTAGCCTTTTAAGGCTGCTTAAACCGTAGCTAAGCAATGGTTACACCCGTGCATCTACGGTTAGCTGTACTCGGATTAAAAAAAAATAAATAAAGGGTTTTCTTCGGTTTATTTATATGCACATGTACTGTTGCTGTTGTACACATGGGGGACTGTTGGTGGGGATATGTGGACACCTATAAGTGGCCTCACTCATTTATTTCCACTTTCTGCTGTTCTACTTTGCAGGGGCATGTTTATTCTGAGAGCACTGCTCTCAGACACGCCCCTGCACTCGTACACACTCCATGTAAGCCTAGGAGGTCGGACAGCGTGCCCGCATTACATGCATGGCACACTGCCATCCTCCTCCTAAGTGGCTGCTTCCGTGCAGGACTAGACTAGTCCTGCATGGAAGATTAGTAAATCTGGGGGTGTGTCTTTTAAATAAAATCAAGTATTGCCTCTTGTAAATATTCTTTGTATGAAGTAATTAACAAAAGTAAACAGTTAATTCAACAGTTATAAAAGGTTAATAAGACAGTTCTAAGCCTTAAATTAAATTCTGTAATTATAACAAATAAGCTAATGAAGTTAGCAGAAAAAAACGGAAGCAGACACAGCCAATAATTAGTGGGATATTTCCACAGAATGGTCTGCAAAAGAAAAAAGTTGTTAAACTGGATTATACACCCAATTCTGGTAGTAATGTTTGCTATCATTGTAGTAACTGTGTAAAATTGCATTTTAACTTGTATCAAAAGAAAACTAAAGATTTTGTTTCCTAATGTGTTTTCTGTAAATCATGATGAAAATTATGACCTGACCAAAGAATGTATATTAATGTAAACTGTTTTGTGTGTTTTAAAAACAAAAGGGAAAACTGTTAGAAATATACATTTGAACACTTACAATAGTGCATGTACACTTCTGTTTGTTACAATATATAGTAAAAAAATATACATTTAAATACTTACACTAGTGCATTACAGTTTTGTTTGTTAGTATAAACATATTAAAGTGTTAAACTTTTCTTACCTAAAAATAAGTAGAAAAATAAAAAAATATGTCAAGCAGTTATTACACATACTTTGGCATCCTACTGTGTGTGTGATACAAAATGTTCCGTGACTGAATACAGTTTCAAGAAAAACTACAGATAAGGATAACTTCCTAAACCCAGGTGCAAGTATGACCGGAGACAGTAACTACTCCCTAAAAACCTTGAAGTAACAAAATACAGCTTATCAACAAACTGTATGACATCAGGCACACACCAAAGTAAAAGTTTTCAACAGACGTGATATCAAGCAAATTCCAGCAGTATTAACATCAAAAGACTGCTTTCATAAATAAACAGGATCCAAATGGCACTAAAAATGTATAAAAAGAACTGTGAAACTGAATGGGGAGGTATGATCTTTTTGTTAGATTTGGTATTTGTAGGAACACATTTGTTCTGAGGTAAATGTAGAATGGAACGTTATCATCTATATCTGTGCTGAGAAGCAAACCTTGTACATTAAATGTAGCTGTAACAGCATAGTACATGTCGTCTGTTACATAGATAAGTTATTTTATTAGTAACTGCGCTTAAGTTGATAAAGTACAGTGCTGTAAAGCATAGCAGCCTGCAAGGCTCAGTGCCTTAAATAGACTTTGATTCTAGCATTCTTAAATTTATCACTAAGCCTGCCTATGACGATGCCTATCCTCACCAGTCTCTAAAACATACACCAAAAGCAACACCAAAGACGCATAAGCCTACATGCAATGGATCCTCTAAAACAAAGCCCATAAGGCAAGTAAATAATTTACCTATGACTCTTGTCCATTGTACAACACACAGATGTCCCACTCACCAGACTAGACAAGGAGATGATTTTGGACATTTGCTTATCTAGAACCAGAATCTACCAAGTTACACACACACCCAAGTCACTGCACCACAGGTACCAGTATGATTCTATCATAGTCCCATGTGGATGTAAATGATCTGAGGTGTACCTCTCAGGACTATATGAAGAAAGACATTATGGACCTCTCAGAATATGTTTCTCAGGCTGGTATATGCCTTGTATTGAGCAGCATTCTAACTCCAACAAGGCTGATGCCACAGTATCAACAAAAAAAATGATTGACTTTAGCAATTTGCTTAGTCAGTCCAGTGGGATTCAATATCTGTCAGCCTGGGAGGACATGGTCAATACAGCACATTGCTTGGCCAAAGATGGCCTGCATCTGTACCCCTTGGGTTTCCAAATTTTGGATAAAACTTTATCTACACCCTTAGAGAATTTTTTAGGCAATGCCAAAGTGACAAACCCACCAACATAGCAAATAAAACCCAAAAGAACCTAAAGGTGTTACTACTCAGTGCTAGGAGCCCTACCAGAAATTCCACGCCCTACAAGCTTTCTTCACTCTGGAGAATATAGACATCTGTGCCATTATCAAGACATAGTTTAAAGCTGCAGAAAGTACTCCGGCCATACAAGGCTACAGTGCCTTCCACACATCTACACCATCGTCATACAGAGAGGGACTAAAGGTGCAGGTGTTTCAATCTACATTAGCCACAAGTATACCTCAAGGCTGGTTAAAAAGGGTGATAACCTGGAGTTCATCCATGTGCAAATCATCTCAGACAGAGTGCCTTACCATATCTTAGCAAGCTGTAGGTCACCATCTATGTCACAAGAATCCCACAAATCTTATTTAGACCTACTGGAGGTACTCTCCATCCAAACACTACTCATAGGAGACTTTAACTACCCTCTACAGACTGGAAAACATATACTGTCTCTAACTTGCAGACATGTTTCCTGGACTTTATTATCACAAATCCCCTTGAACAGTTAGTGCAACTTCAACCAGAGGTTAAAACATAGAGGACCTAGTTCTCACCAATATAGGAGAGTGTACCCCTCCCCATCCCATTTTACTTCCTCACTGCTGATGTCATATCACAAAGCTATCATTTGAAATAAAAATTAACTTGGAAATCCCAGAAAATGAGTTACAGTTAAGAACTATTCTAAAGCAAACTACATCCTATTAACCAACACTCTGTTCAAATTCAATGCCTACCTAAACCAGAGCTAGATATACAGAATTATTCATGGAACCACTGTACAAACATGCAAATGTCTGCATAAAGACTACTATACCTACTAGAAGTAAGCCCAAAACAAACTACACTGGTGGAATCCTAATATAACAGACTGTATATCAAAAGGAAGAGAGTAATGGCTAAAGTCAGAAACAGGAAACAGAAACTCTCATAATGTCAAGAGCTCGCTAGTTAAACTAACAGAAACTAAGAGGACTAGTTAAATACAACAAGGCTAGTTATGAGGTCGAGATAGCTTCTCAGGTTAAGGGCAATCACAGTGCCTTTTACAGTTATGTCTAAAACCTGAAAGGTAACATAAAAGACTGCGCCGAACTGGTAGTAAATGGTACCACCTTCAATGGGCAGAGTGACATAGTGAATCTGCTCACCAGTAAATTCAACTCAGACTTTGCCGCTACTCCCCACCACCAACCCTCATGAAATCCCTACCAGCATACCTGCCCCCCCCACCCCCACCGCTATCAGCAGGAACATGTCATAGTGGCACTAACTAATGCTAAAAACACAGCCTCAATGAGATCCACCAACATCCCAGGTTAACTCCTATATAGCCTGAAACATGACCTCTCAAGATCACTTGAGTCACTTCAATTACAGCCTCAAAGAAAGGCTACATACTAAGCAAATGGAGGACGGCAACAGTTATCCCCATCACAAGGGTGGACCTTCAATCAACTCCAGGATCTACAGATCCATAGTCCGAATAGTTTAATATGCAATGCCAAGAAATAAATTATCATGGAAATGATCAACAAAAACATTGGCAACCTACAGACTCTGAACCCATCACAGTTTTGCTTTGTCAAAGGAAGGTCATGCCTACTTAACCTAGTAAACGTCTTTGAGAAGGTAACCAAGGCAATGGATAAAGGGGAAGTGGTGTATATATTCTACCTAGACCTGGCTAAGGTACTCAGTATGATATGTCACTCAGGTATTGTGGACAAACTCATTGAACTGGGCATAAATTCCTGTATAACTCACTGGATTGCCAGCTAACTCTTAGCTAGGACCCAAAAAGTCAGGATTGCTGAGACTACCTCCACCAAAAGGCAGGTCACCAGTGGAGTACCACAGGACTCAGTGCTGGGCTGACTCGTGTTTGCTATCTACTTCTTGGAGGTCAAGGCTAATGTCAAGATGTCAAGAACCTCTGGCTCACCAGTTTCACAGTCAACTGCAAATTGGGAGATATCATAAATTCCCCCATGAATCTAACATCCTGGAAGAAGGTCTAACACAGATAAATGACTGCTGCCAAAGCTACAGAGTAAAACTCAATGCAAATAAGTGCATTATAGTGCCTTTGGAAAAACAACCACCCAGACAAATTACTCAATTGATAAGACACCCCTAAGAGCAGACTTGGTAGTTAAAGATCCGGGAACATATGTAGATAGTAATCTGGTCTTTCAACCACATAGGAAACAGAAAGGTAGGCACTACAGAGAGTGGTGAGGGTCACAGAGAAAGTAACAGGTACCAGTCTTCCATTGATACAACAACTTCACTCTGCAAGAAGCATCAGAAGGGCCACCAACATAATACAAGACATCGCTCATCCAGTGCTCAGACTGTTTAAGCATCTGTCATTGGGTAGAAGATATCACAGCATCCACTGCAGGACTACCAGATTCAACAACAGTTTTTACCTGACAGTGGTCAGACTTCTGAACTCGGGCATAAGTGCCAGAGAACTGGACATTAACTAAGTCAGTTCTTTCTTTTTTTGTTCACAAATACCTATAGTCTGTTGTATAATATATACCATACAAATTCCAAGTTAAGTGCAACTTTTTTATTTATATTATTTCTATCAATTGCAATATTAGATAGACAACATAGGCAATGTGCAATCTGTAAGGTGTCTTTTATTTAAATGGGGCAGTTATTATAACTTAGGGAAGGGTATACTTATTCTGCATTCAAGTGTTGGAATTTTTCTGCTATTTTATACGGGTACTGGGAGTAGGATTATCTCCTGTTCAATTCTCGGCTGGAGTGCGGGGAGTGCCTTCTATGTGGAGGCTGCATGTCCTCCCGGCGGTTGAGTGGGCATTCGAAAGACATGCATAAATGGGCGTGCCTTCGTTGAAGGTTGAACGTCGAGCTGGCACCTCGGCATTCATGAAAATCTACTGCCAATCATTAGCGGACCGGAATTCCTCTGTGGCAAACCCTAACCGGGAAAAGCTGAAAGACAATAACAACTGGGAGTAGGATTATATATGTTAGTTGTGTTCATTCTTTTACTTGTATGTGTTGTTTTGCTTCTTGTTTGTAAACTCAAGAAGGAGCTGATGCACAAAAATTTCATTTATGTTATACGTGTGTGGTCCTAAATGACAATAAAGTTGAATCTTTGAAAGTAGTAAGAAAATCATTCTATTTCACTTGACTTACAAGTAAAGGTATGGTATCCAGGCCAAAGAAAGTTATAGTCCCACT